>NC_132879.1:10969618-11104618 GCF_030463535.1 Salminus brasiliensis
ACGATGGTGGTGGTCTTGAGGCACGTTGGGACAGTGGAGCTGCGCAGGGAGACGTTGAAGATGTCCGTGAGAACATATGTCAACTGGTCTGCACACTCTCTGAGCACTCTGCCGGGGATGTTGTCTGGTCCTGCAGCTTTCCGTGGGTTGACTCTGCGCAGAGTTTTCCTCACGTCCACTGCAGTCAGGCACAACACCTGTTCATCTGGCTTGGGTGTGATCTTGCTCACCAACGTGTTGTTCTGTGCCTCAAACCGTGCATAAAAGTCGTTCAGGGCATCGGGGAGGAAGGCATCACTGTCACAAGACGGTGGCATTGTCCTGTACTTTGTGATTTCCTAGATGCCCTGCCACATGTGCCGCGTGTCACCCGTGTCCTTGAAGTGGTTGTGGATTCTCTGGGCGTGTGTGCGCTTTGCCTCTCGGATGGCTCGTGACAATTTGGCTCTTGCTTTCCTCAGGGCCGCCTTGTCACCCACTCTGAAGGCCGAGTCGCGGGTCCTCAGTAGCGCACGCACCTCAGGAGTCATCCATGGCTTCTGGTTTGGGCGTGTGGTGATGGTCTTGCAGACAGTGACATCATCAATACACTTGCTGATGTAGCCAGTGACTGATGCTGTGTACTCCTCCAGGTTAACAGAGTCGCCTTTAGTTGCAGCCTCCCTGAACATGTCCCATGCAGTGCACTCAAAACAGTCCTGAAGGGCAGAGATGGCTCCTGCCGGCCAGGTTTTTACCTGCTTCTGAACTGGTCTGGAGCGTCTGATGAGAGGTGTGTATGCTGGAGTCAGCCACACAGACATGTGGTCCGAGAACGCGAGGTGGGGGCGGGGCTCCGCCCGGTACGTGCTGGGGATGTTTGTGTAAACAAGGTCCAGCGCGTTCGCTCCTCTCGTTGCAAAGTCCACATGTTGATGGAATTTAGGGAGGACTGACCTGAGATTTGCATGGTTGAAATCTCCGGCGACAATGAACAGTCCGTCTGGATGTTTGGTCTGCATGTGATTGTGTCAATGCTCCACTAATATCTCTGAGTGCCACTATAAACAGAGGATTGTTTTTTTTGTTTTCTTTTTTTAGTTTGCAGTTCGATCCTGCACCAAGAAGAGGGGAACCCCACGTCACCCGCCGTACCCCAGACTACTTCCTGTAGAGTCTCCAGTGCCTGATCAACTGATGAAAGATGTTCCACAGCGCCATCTAGCTCACAGACTGAATTGCCATCAGCTCCTCTCATTTCAGTAGTGGGCCCCTGAGTTCCTGCATTTGTTCACGGACCAAAATGTGTGCCATCGGCGTAAATAATGCAGAAAAGGAATCCACAATTCAAAAGAAAATAGGAGAGAGTGGGGCACAACCTAGCCAATACTCTATATATATTTTTTTGAACATCTGATACTGACAGTATGATATTTATTCAAAATTTCACACTAAATAACACTAAGTTAAGCAGAGCTGATTATTCGCTCTCTCTCGAATCCTGTAGTTGCTCAGTAATATAGAGGTTCTGCCAATTCCCACAATGTCCTCAGAAAAGCTTATTGTGATGTCATTTGTCACAATACTGATTAATCTCATCAAATTAACGCGTAAGGCTTTTACACACTAAGGTGTATTACACAGTAACTACAGGGACTACAGGAACAAGCTAGTGGGGCTATTCTCTGGTAATAGAAATTTGTAATAAGACTTTTGGCCTGCTGGCGATCCATAGGCTTTCTAAAGAGTTAAACTATATTTTTTGTAGCATAAGCTGAACTGTGGTGCAAGGGAAAATGTGACCACTTACCCCGTTGGCAGGCTTAATTGTAATAGGCTAATGGGCGAGTCTGAACGTCTGCTAAATCAATACAAACACAATTCATTCAATACAACTCAATGATCATTTGATTCAGTGAACCAGACCATCTTTCTAAGCTTAATTACATAAGAATGTCTGATTTAGATAAATATTTGCATTATACTAAATATGATCATTGAAAGGAGGCTGTGATTTAAACAATGCAAATTTAATATTGACCCAAAGTGGAACATCAATATTTTAGCATATATATAATTTCTGTTCTACACTTAATTATGAACAAAATACCTCAAAAAACAAAGCAAACTAAGCTTTTTTGCCTCTTTCACAAATGCTCTGATATTCCAACGTTTTCTTATTTGGGATGTGTTCAATTTACAAGGACAGTAAAATCCATCGTAATAAGAGCAGAGCTGCCAACATGTCTGCATGAATCTCATGAATCTGATGTTGACCCATTGTTTCTTTTGACTGGACTGCCTTGGTTATAACAGTGTGGAAAACTACCCTCCCCCCAGTATGGAGGCTGTAGTTCTCTATTACAGCCACCAGAATAATAATCTCTCACTTCTACACACAGCTCCCTAATCAAACAATCACTTGTGATGAAGAACAATGCAGGGTGAATCTGGAGAAATATCTACGATTGTGGTCACAGATGATCGAAGATGAACAACTGACGCATGTTGTTGCTGTCACACAAAGACCTTGTATCTCCATTGTTCTTTCCTGTGTCAGAATTGATGTGTCTAGAAAGACGCCTCTCATTGAAAGTTAAGAAGGGTTTTTTTTCTTCTTCTGTAAAATTGACATTCTGGAGATACAAGGTCTTTTGTCTGACAGCGACAATCTTTATCTTGAATTTGTGTTACTTTTACCACACCTTAGGTTGTGCCCTGCTGTCCCCTGCATGCCCCTACAAGCGCTGAAGTGTGGTTAAGGGAGTTCTGCTCTTTAGACATGTGCAGGTAGTAGAGAGGACTTAGCTTCACTGATACGAGACCTTCACACTTCACACACACACACACACACGCTTAGTTGGTTACTCTGCATTCTTTTAAACTGTCTTTTCCTCGTCAGATCGTGGGCAGTAGGCGCTTCGGGCTGTACAGTGTCGACGTTGTGGTGAATAAAATACATCTTGCCATGCGTAGAATCATCCCCAATCAGCAGAACCTCACATTCATAACGTCATCCGATCCGATCTCTGACTTGATGAGATCAGTTTTCTCTCTGTTGTTTTAAGGGAAGTATGAAACTGAACCGTATTGTCCTGCACTTTTCTGCTCCAGTCTTTATCAGTGTTATTAGATCTATAGAACAGCTCCACATGCTTTCGTTTTTCCTGCTAATTTGTAAAACTAAGCACTTTCTTTTTTCCTCTCTTTCTTATCTGATAGAAAACACAAGGTAGACTGCTTTTGCTACAACAGTATGAAAATGTACACCGTTTTTAAGGCTGAAGATCTCAGATAAAGCTGTTTTTATGTCAGATGGTCGTGTGAAATCTCTTATTTCAGTGTGTGTGTGTGTGCTGTGTAGGTTTGCTGTAATTAAAAAATATTGCCTTTTCATACTAACAGAGCCATTGTCGCGGGAGATCCCAATCCCAGCCCTGGGGATCTGACCCTGTGCTTTTCTCCTATTTCCGGACCTGGGACCACACATTCTGCTCTTACCTCAAGCCCTTTCCTCCCCCATTAGTCCTGGGGATCACTTACCATACGCATGTGTCCCAAACCCAGTTGTTGGATCCCACAATCTGCATTTTCCCCAATTCCAGTCCTAACAACCCTACATTCTGCACATTTTTTCCAATTCCAGTTTTGGGAACCCCACTCTCTCCACATTTCCCCCTTACTCATAGTCTTGGTAATTTCACCCTCTGTACATTTTCCTATCTTCAGTTTTGGGAACCCCATTCTCTGCGTTTTTCAAAATCAGTCTTGACATTTTTCCCAATCCAGGTTTTGTAAAACATCCACCGTCTGCACGTCTTTCCCAGTCCCAATATTGAAAACCCAACAGTCTGTACATTTTCCCCAGTCGCCACTCTGAACTCATACACTATACACATTTCCCCTATTCCCAGTTACAGGAACCCCACCCTCTGTACATTTTCCCACTCCCAATTGGGTAAACTCGCTCATTGCACATTTACCCCAGTCCCAGTCTTAAAAAACCCACTTTTTGAACATTGGTGGCAGGCCCCATCCTACCCTACCCTACGTACATTTTCCCAAACCCAGTCATTGGATCCCACAGTCTGCATATTTTCCCCAATCCCAGTCGTAGCCACTCTGCACATTTCCAATCCCAGTTCTTGAAAACCCCACCCTATGTACCCTATGCTTGTTCTGGGACCAAATGCTATTCACATATTTCCCCCCATCCCACTCTGAGGAGCCCTGCATTACAGTGCATTTCTGTTGATCAGTTTGTGCTCTGTCCAGTAGATGGCGCCATTTGCCACTTTACCTTTTGATAGATACCAACTAATGTGGGTCTTTTTTTCAGAATAAGAGTGTATAATCACCCATGATCACATTTAAAATTTTAAACAAGTGTCTGGGCCATGATATACCTCTGATCCAGCACCCCCGCACAACCCCACCCCCCACCCCACACCCCACAACCATACACAGTTTCCTTATGACTCCCAAAACCTCTGACAGTTCGTTCAGCATTAAGCTGTGGATCAGTGGGACTGTGTTCTCTGGAATGATGGTTCTCCATGCATTACTTTTAAGATAACCTGGGGATGAGGCGGGTACTGATCATTCAACATCCTGACCTCGCTAACGCTCTTGTCACTGAATGCAATCAAATCCTCACAGCAGTGCTCCTGCAAAATCTAGTAGAAAGCCTTCTTGCCTGGCTATTTTGGATGTAGAACCCATATATTCTACTTGAAACCTCTTTCTAGATATTAGAATAATCTGATTCATATAATAATTGTCCATTATAGTAGAAATGAAACCAGAAAAGTCCTTGTTTGCCATTCTGAACTAAGTAACGGAGCTCCTTTCAATACCTTTGGGATGAGTTGGAGTGGCAGCAGCATCAGAACCTGGCCTCACTGATGCTCTCATTATGGTTGAATGCAATCAGATCCTCAAAGCAATGTTCCAATGCCTAATGTGAAGTCTTGAGCAGGTGTCCCAATACTTTTGTCTATATAGTGTATCTAGAATTCATGGGTGAGTAGCTGGCAAATATAATAATTTAAGGACTGTCTTGATATAATTTTTATAATAAATATAAAAATATATAAATATAATTGCTAATTATTTTTATAATTTAGTCAATATGACCTGCAAACACTGACATAATGGGAGGGTTAAAGTTTTACTGTGGTAAGTTATTGTGCAGAAACAAGCGTATTTGTGTATTTGCATATGTTATAGAGATCTCCAGACTTAATAATCAGTGTATTTTCCCCATTTCACTTCATTTACTTATTTATGTTGAGAATTTGATCCATGCAGTTCCTGTTTGTTTAACCCACTCCGGTACTGAGAGTCGCTGGACTTGAGGTTTGGTTTCCAGATATCACTTTACCAAAGACTTCTCCTCCTGCAGAAAACTATAGGTTCTTCCTGCGGAGGAACTGCCTGTGAAACCCGAACTATGTAACAAGTTGTTAGCTAAAGCTGAATGAGGATGAGGAGGATAAAAATAACCTGCTGGGGAAAACGCAACATAATGCTGGCTGGAGGAAAGGCCAGGAAAGGTGAGCCTCATTACAGTATGACGGAAGCACCCGTGTTCCTCCACCCCCACGCACACACACTTGTACAGTACATACCAGCATGACACACACCAGGAACAGATGGAGAGCAGCTGACTCAGCAGAACGAGAGAGAACAGAGAGAACGGACTGGTAAGTGATCAGTGAACAATGGCTTTATGTCCATAAATGTAGACACCTGCTTCTCCAGCGTTTCCTCTGAAGCCAAGGGTAAATCAAGGGTGCTGCAGTTACAGCCTCTGCTTTTCCGAGAGGACTTCACATTAGGCATTGGAACATTGCTTTGAGGATCTGATTGCATTCAACCATAATGAGAGCATCAGTGAGGCCAGGTTCTGATGCTGCTGCCACTCCAACTCATCCCAAAGGTATTGAAAGGAGCTCCGTTACTTAGTTCAGAATGGCAAACAAGGACTTTTCTGGTTTTATTTATACTATAATGGACAATTATTATATGAATCAGATTATTCTAATATCTAGAAAGAGGTTTCAAGTAGAATATATGGGTTCTACATCCAAAATAGCCAGTAAAAGCCCTTTTTCTTAGAGCATGGCTTAATTAGAAGGGGTGGACAGATTTAGACATATAGTGTAAATTCCTATATAATAAATATTCACATATTGTTAATGTAAATGGCACAGTGAAGATGTGTACAGTTATTTTTCTTGCCAATAAAAAATGCTAAAATTTGGAAAAAAAAAAGAACATTGTGATTTGTTGGTTAAGCACTTCCAAAGTTTTCCTGGAGGAAGGCCAACATTTTCAGTTCCCGTCCAACACTTAGTTTATTTAATCAGTGATTCACTAAAGTAATTCAGGTGAGCGGCTGGTGAAACTGAACCATTTCTCACTGACCACTGACTTTATGTTTATTTGGGTTTATTCTAATGTTATATAGAGTTTTACAGGTATACACTCTCACTGACCACTGACTTTATGTTTATTAGAGTTTATTCTAATGTTATATAAAGTTTTACAGGTAGACACTCCCACTGACCACTAACTTTATGTTTATTTGGGTTTATTCTAATGTTATACAGAGTTTTACAGGTATACATATTCACTGACCACTGACTTTATGTTTATCTGAGTTTATTCTAATGTTATATAACGTTTTACAGGTAGACACTCTCACTGACCACTGACTTTATGTTTATTTGGGTTTATTCTAATGTTATATAGAGTTTTACAGGTATACATATTCACTGACCACTGACATGTTTATTAGGGTTTATTCTAATGTTATATAGAGTTTTACAGGTAGACACTCTCACTGAATACTGACTTTATGTTTATTTGGGTTTATTCTAATGTTATATAGAGTTTTACAGGTATACATATTCACTGACCACTGACTTTATGTTTATTTGGGTTTATTCTAATGTTATATAGAGTTTTACAGGCAGAAACACTCACTGTTGCTCAGTTGTGTGGAGGCTGAAATTACACTGCTGTGGAGTTTGAAACACAGGCTGAGTGTATTTCGATACATGTTGTCTCTGAGACTGAGGAGCAAAAGAAAACATACATTTGTGTGAAACATTCTTCCAGATGGCTTAAATGACACTAATACACATAATATATATATATATATATATATATATATATATGTATATATATATATATATATATATATATATATATATATATGTATATATATATATATATATATATATATATATATATATATATATATATATATATATATATATATATATATATATATATATATAGCATATACAGTTCAAAGTTGGTGAGTATTGACCATTGCCTACCGGGAACACCCCACAGGACCTGCTTGATATTTTGGAGATGCTCTGACTCATTTGGTTCTCGCCTCAGATTCTTATGCTTGACCATTTCATCTGCTTCTAACATCTTCATCGCCTTCAAGACCTGACTGTTCGCTTGCTGCCTAACATATCCCCTCCTTGACAGATACTACAGTAAATAAAGATAATATAGATATTTTTTTCATTTTAATTGTCTGACAATATATGTGTTTCACTTTAGTGGTACTAATGTTGTGACTGATCAGTGTATATCTCTATCTCTCTCAATCTTCTCTTTGTTTCTGAAATGCAGTTGTTTTGCTGTCTGATAATTCATTAATTTCCATTCAAAATCCTGAAAAAAGAACATTGCGCTGCCGTGGGATTAAACTGAGTATCACAAGCTGTTGTTTACGCTGGTCTACAGGAGTTTGTTGTTTCTATAAATAATCTCCATTCACAATGTTTCATGAAGCAACAACAAAACAAAGAGCTCCAGCTTGCAGACCTTAGAAACCCTTCCCCAACCCAGCGCCGGGTCACTATATAACACAACTCACACTGGGGTTGACTGAATAACCCAACACACATAACTCCTAAAAGTTACTCACATATATGAAAACTGAGACCCAGCACTAGGTTGTTTTTAACTCTGTAATAAGGACTTCATTTTATTAATAAAAATAAATTAATATGTTACAATAAAAATGAAAACAACTCAAGTCAAACAGAAATGCTGGTCAACAATGGCAAACTTAACTTTAAAATGAATTAAATATTTAATTTTTAAGTTTCTCAGGTTGCTGCAGATATTGCATGATTGACATGATCTGTAAACAGAAAATGATTAAAGTCAGAAAATAAACTTACAGATACGTAAAAAACACATCACATACTTTACTCAGGAAAGCAGAACGTTTTGTCCTCAGGTTCCATGTTGGCCCCACATATGAATGCCTACCAAGGTCAGTGATGGAAAAAGGAGGGGTTAAACATGGGCCCCACCTGTATTATACATTGTACGTGGGGCCTAGATAGAACTAATGTGAGATTAGGGTGAACTGTAACGATGGGCCCATTTAGGAAGCCCAACCGGGTCCCAGTAACAGTGATAGAACAAACCCATGAAGAGCCCAAGTCTTGGAACCTGGAACCCACCTAGCCCAACTTCCACCTATGTGAGCCCCACATGCACATGTTGGCTGGGATATTAGCCAACTAAAATAACATATAATAATGTAGTAATAACTTTAATGTCCACAAAAAAAAACTAAATATTCAGCTATAAATGGCTAAACAGTCCTAAACTATGTTAGAATTAACAGTAAGCTTTCAGTAAGATATATTATAATAATGTTCATAGCGAGCTAACTTTAGCTAATCCTAACAATCACAAATCCACAGCTCACACAAATACAGCTCATTATATTGTGAACACAGTTTTTGTACTAGTGTAAAGCAATGGAACGTCTATATGTTATGGACGTGAACTTACCAATCTGTGCTGCTGCCAGAATAAAAGCAGTGTAGCTGACTCTGCTGTAACCTGACTTCTTCAGGTGCTGTTAGATAATGCTGATAATCATCCCAATGGCTGGGTTTTTACTTAGTCTGTCACATTCACATTCAAACACAGTACATTTAGCAGTGGGACGCTTTGATAGCTGTCCAGTCCCATGAAAAACAAGTTAATAAGACATGTTGGACAAAATCTAAATAACAATAAATCACAATACAGACGTAAGAAATAATGGAAATATATGGAAATAAAAAATTATAGAAATAGAAAATTTGATAGATCAAACCCGGCCGCTGGGCTATATTCAATCTCCAGAAACCACCAAGCAAACATATCCAACCAGCTCAACCCAGCATTTATAGAGCAGGGGTATTTAATTAAAACTCAAGATAACTAAGGTACAGTTAGAGAAAATTTGCTCAAGCTAAGGCCCTAACAGCCTACACTGTTAAATGTACGGGATTTACATTACATTTTTACATTTACGCCATTTAACAGATGCTCTTATCCAGAGCGACTTACAAAAGTGCTTCACTATTTACTTAGAAATACTTTTAGCTAGTTAGAATAGACTAATAATTCAAAGATACCTCTAAGTTTAGACTCTACTAAACACAGGTCAATATGGAGACCATAATACTCTACACTTCGGCCAAGTATTCTCTGAAGAGGAGGGTCTTCAGTCTGGGTTTGAAGACAGTAAGCGACACCCAGGGGAAGCAAACTTTGGTGCCAGGACTGAAAAAAGCCTGGACGCTTGTCTTCCACGGATTTTGAGGGATGGTGGGTCGAGCCGAGCTGTACTTGAAGCTCGAAGGGCTCTAAGTGCGGATCGGCTTTTTGACCATTGCCATTGAGTATTGAGAGGCTTGTCCAGTCTTGGCTTTGTTGGCCAGAGTCAGGGTTTTGAATCTGATGCGAGCAGCAGCTACAGGAAGCCAGTGAAGAGAACGCAGCAGTGGAGTGACATGGCTGAATTTAGGAACGCTGAAGACGACCCGTGCTGCTGCATTCTGGGCCTGATGGTACGCAGAGGGAGACCAGCCAGAAGAGAGTTGCAGTAGTCAAGTCTTGAAGTGACGAGAGACTGAACGAGCACCTGGGCGGCCTCTCTAGAGAGGAAGGGTTGAATCCTTGAGGAACATCTGGAGGTTCTTCAGTTTGGAAGACACGATAGAGGAACATCCTGAGATGCTTTGAGGAACCTTCAAGGAACCCTTTTCTTCTGAAAACCTTTTCCTGAAGGTTCATCAAAGCATCTTAATTTCCTCCACAGTTTCTAATTGAAGATCCTCCAGAATTTCCTCACGGATATTATACTTTTGACAGTGTAGTAGTACAGGGCTGCTCAATCCTGGTCCTGAAGCTGTACCACCCTGAAGACTCTGAATGTTTAGGGCCTTCATTATCTGGACCAGGTGTGTTAGATTCAGGGTGGAGCTCATCTCTGCAGGGTGGTAGATCTCCAGGACCAGGATTGAGCAGCCCTGGTGTAGTAGCTATGTCAACCCTTTTTGCAGTCAACAACTGAATGTTTAACCAAATTACAGTTCAGTAAACTTCAACAATACTTACTGTCAGTTTTTACTCCGAGCTGGGTGGATTATAAATAACAAGTACTTTTCCTTTCCTCATTTCTAGTCAAATTTAAGGAAGCTTTTAAAAAAATATGTGCATTTTAAAATAAAGAGCTTAACAGCTCGCCTCAAAGTGGCTCTCGACATCACTGCTTTAAATAATAGAAAAAAAGGTCTCTGGACATACTGGTTTTAACGGCCCATAGGAAGAATAAACAGTACCAGTCTCTCCACCCTTCATTAAAAGCTCAGTTTCCACGCCCAACCTTTCTCTTTTTAGCGCCACCATGTGAATGAACTTTCCTCTGACTCTGCTTTCTTCTCCAACAGCTGTCTGTTGTCCCTCTCGGCCTTGTATGAGTCACTCACTCGAGGTGCAGTGCTCATCATAATGCACAGATTGACTTGGCAGAGTACCGTCACATGCAACATTTACAACCCACGCATCCCCAAGTTTCCAGGGCTGTTAAAACTGTTAAAAAGTTAAGCTGGTTAAAATAAAGACTAGCTAAATTAGACAGTTCTCCATAGTTTATAGGTTATTGGTTCCAGGTCTGGATAGGACAGTGTCTGGTTTCAGACCCGGGCTGCAGCCCACCTATTAATGACCTTTATTAGTGATCTCGGGTGACATCACGAGGTCACGTGACATTAAACCTGTGGTTTGAAGTAAATAAATTAGTTCAGTAAAGTGATTTCTTTTAAGTTTCCTTTAAGGGGAATGTAATTTGCTTTTTGGACAAACTGTTTAAAACAGGTTTGAATCAGAAAGCTTGTTTTTGAATTGGACCAATATCAGAGTCCCAGTACACCACCAGGAACCGTTCAAGACGTTCCTCTACGTACAAGTCCCTTAAAATAGTCTGGAGTTTTCTCTTGAGCATACCCCTGACCCAGGCTCTGCCAGGCTAATGCAGTGTTTTATGAGACATCTTGAATAAAAAGGCCTGAATTTTTCTCTCCCCATTACAGGAATTTAATGGATGCATACAAAATACATCACTGCAGAGCTCCTGAGGTACGCTGGGCATTTTAAAGTGCATTAACTCAGAGAACTTCACATCTGTGAGTGACTGAATGTGAAGTGAAGCGAAGGCAAATTAGAGCTCTACATAATGCACTCACGCTGCACTGGGGAATTTCCTGTGGAGGTTAAATTCAGCTCTGAAATGGATTAAATGAGCACATTTAGTACATTTGAGGTACTCCCTGAACTCTAAAAAGACAGATATATATACACACACACACACAGACTCTGGCACATAGAGAGGGCCACCCTAGCTGGGAGAATAGTGGAACCAGAGGCCCAGAGTAGAGACCCAGGACAAAAAAGTTTGCTTTGGTGGACAGTTCAGTGTTGGAATCAAATCCCTGCCTATATATTGTAAAAGTATACATTCCTTTAGGAACCTTTGAGGGTTCTTCAGTTTGAAACTGTGAAGAAACCTCTTAAGGAGCTTTGAGGAACCTTCAATGAACCTTTTTCTTCTTAAAACCTTTTCTTGGAGGTTCATCAAAGCATCCAAGGAGGTTCCTTCTGTAAGAGGTCTGGGGACCTTGCCCCCAGAATCAGAAAAATAATAATTAAAAAGTTGATATTATAGTTTATATATATAAATCTATGGATAACAATGTACCAGTTAGTAGAACATGATAGATTAGATGCTCCATTTATCTTAAATTATCTTTACAGTTTTGCCAGAATAATCTAAGCTCCAAGATGTCTGTACATTATGCATACATTCCTACATGTACACTGTGCCACACCTTACCACCATAGGAAAAGCCAAGGTGTTATAAAATCCTAGGCTGGAAAAACACGAGGTTAGTTCAGGCTGGAGGGTTTTGTTGAGACTGTGAAAGATAAGCTTTATGTCATTTTTCTTGGTTGGTGTGGCGCAACAGATAACACCACTACTTGCCACTGAGCTACCACACCATGTGGGAGACTGGGGTTTGATTCCCAGTCTGGGTGACTATGCTGCACTACACCAATAAGAGTCCTTGGGCAAACTGAAGACCCACCTCTTCCGAGAGTCCTTGGACAAATAGTTCTATGGTCGCCTTATTGTATTGTGTTTAGCAATGTCTAAGCTTAGAGGTATCTTTTGAATTATTAGTCTATTCTAACTAATTAAGGCTTTTCTTGGGTCGCTCTGGATAAGAGCATCTGCTAAATGCCGTAAATGTAAATGTAAATGTAAATGTAAGACTCCTAACACTACATTGGCCCGCCTCTGTAATACAAGTAACCTTGTAAGTCGCTCTGGATAAGAGCGTCAGCTAAATGCCATAAATGTAAATGTAAATGTCTTGGCCTAGAGTGGAGTGAGAGGGAAGCTGAGACCACACTCTGTTTTACATTTCATTTAGTCTCTTTTACATTTTTAAAATAAATGTTTTGATATTTAGCATGACTTTTGTCTTGATTTATATACAGTATCTTCATTATCATAATTGTTTTTGTCCAGCTGTTTCATCCAATAAACTGGCAAAACTACCCTGGGACTCAATACAATTTTCCTTTCTCTAGGATCTTATACTTTTAGCAGTGGATGTAGTTTATGTGATTTCTTTTTGAATGTGATCAAAATATTGATGTTTCCAACATACATCAGGTGTGTTTAGTGGTTTCTTTAAAACATCTTAATCTGAATAGGATGTGGGGAAGGGGCTTTGCTGATGATTCTTCCTTGAAGATGCAAGTGTTGTGCAGATGTTCTGTAGGGGTTGTGTAGTAGAAAAGTACCACCACTTCAGAGTCTGCAAAATCTTCTTGAAGGTCATTTGCAATCCAACTGGAATACTGAGCTGCCTTTATTGAAACTCTAGGTACAGTTTGCATTTTACAGATAGACACTCTCACTGACCACTGACTTTATGTTTATTTGGGTTAATTCTAATGTTATATAGAGTTTTACAGGAAGACACTCTCACTGACTACTGACTTTATGTTTATTAGGGTTAATTCTAATGTTATATAGAGTTTTACAGGAAGACACTCTCACTGACCACTGACTTTATGTTTATTTGGGTTTATTCTAATGTTATATAGAGTTTTACAGGTAGACACTCTCACTGACCACCGACTTTATGTTTATTTGGGTTTATTCTAATGTTATATAGAGTTTTACAGGTAGACACTCTCACTGACCACTGACTTTATGTTTATTTGGGATTATTCTAATGTTATATAGAGTTTTACAGGTAGACACTATCACTGACCACTGACTTTATGTTTATTTGGGTTTATTCTAATGTTATATAGAGTTTTACAGGTAGACACTCTCACTGACCACTGACTTTATGTTTATTTGGGTTTATTCTAATGTTATATAGAGTTTTACAGGTAGACACTCTCACTGACCACTGACTTTATGTTTATTTGGGTTTATTCTAATGTTATATAGAGTTTTACAGGTAGACACTCTCACTGACCACTGACTTTATGTTTATTTGGGTTTATTCTAATGTTATATAGAGTTTTACAGGTAGACACTCTCACTGACCACTGACTTTATGTTTATTTGGGTTTATTCTAATGTTATATAGAGTTTTACAGGTAGACACTCTCACTGACCACTGACTTTATGTTTATTTGGGATTATTCTAATGTTATATAGAGTTTTACAGGTAGACACTATCACTGACCACTGACTTTATGTTTATTTGGGTTTATTCTAATGTTATATAGAGTTTTACAGGTAGACACTCTCACTGACCACTGACTTTATGTTTATTTGGGTTTATTCTAATGTTATATAGAGTTTTACAGGTAGACACTCTCACTGACCACTGACTTTATGTTTATTTGAGTTAATTCTAATGTTATATAGAGTTTTACAGGTAGACACTCTCACTGACCACTGACTTTATGTTTATTTGGGTTTATTCTAATGTTATATAGAGTTTTACAGGTAGACACTCTCACTGACCACTGACTTTATGTCCCCAGACACTTCATTACTCCACCCTCTGTGATTATCTCACAGTGTCTGCATGAACAGGGTGTCACATTCTCGCGAGCCTTAAGGCGACCCATCCTTCATCTCTTTTCCATCTGCTCTGTTTGTGTGTGTGTGTGTGTGTGTGTGTGTATGTCTGTGTGTGTGTGTATGTCTGTGTGTGTGTGTGTGTGTGTGTGTGTGTGTGTGTGTGTATGTCTGTGTGTGTGTGTGTGTGTGTTTGAACTTTTTTTTTTTTTTTTACCCAAATCCGCAGATTTGGCTGCCCCGTCAGCATCATCCTCGCCGGCTGGAGTAATACGGGCCTTGGCCCGAATCCACAGCCCCTGTTTATTAGGGACATAAATAAATAAATATATAAATGACGCAAATCCCCCGCGGCGCGCGTGCGCACGCGCTCCCCAACTCGGCGGCGCGCGCGGGCTTGTTTCGAGAGGCTCGAGGCTCGAGGCTCGTAAAGCCAGGAGCCACAACAGAGCTAGAAGAGACAGGAGGACGACAGACACACACACACACACACACACACAGACAGACAGACAGACAGACAGACAATGGTGCTGCGTTTCAGAGCAACGAGGGATTCAGAGGAGACCCGGGACCGCGGAGGCTGAGAGCTGAGCGCTGGTAAGAGCCGCCTTTACTCCTAAATCCCCTCTGAAGTTCAGAACAGCTCGAGCTCCCAGGACCACGAGGCTGAGTGCAACTTCTGAAAGCACGGGACCTCTCAGCAGAAAGGGTACCAGCACCTTATGGGTTCTATATAGCTAGAGTTCATAATGGGTTCCTTACAGCACTCAAAAAGGGGCTACAGTAGTACTAGTACCTTATTGACTTCTACATAGACCCTCGTAGGGTTCTATGTAGCACTCTAAAAAGGGTTCTACTGAACCTACATGGTACTGAAAAAGCATACACAGCGTTCAGTAAGGGTTCTACAAAGTTCTCTAAAACCTCTTTATTGGTTCATTTTAACGGGTTATGTGTAACAATAGTAGAGAGTTATTTAATTTCATATAGTATTCAGAAGGGGTTCTAGATAGCACTCAAAAAGGGCTCTGCATGGTTCTACAGAATGGTTTATACATATCATTTCACAGAAAGCTTTGACAAAGTAAAAGGTTATTTGCCTCACAGCAGCACTAGAACCTTATATGGTTCTGCATACCACTTAAAAAGTGCTGTTTGTCTCCTAAAAGTTGCAGAACCCTTATTGGGTTTTTTTTAGTTTTTAAAAAGAACTTAAAAAAAAACATTCCACAGAGCACTTAAATAGCACTCAAAAAGGTTCTAGATAACACTCAAAAAGGGCTCTGCATGGTTCCTCAGAACGGTTTATACATATCATTTCACAGAAAGCTTTGACAAAGTAAAAGGTTATTTGCCTCAAAGCAGCACTAGAACCTTATATGGTTCTACATACCACTTTGTCTCCTTACAATGGCAGAACCCTTATTGGGTTCTTTATAGTTTTTTAAAAGAACTATTAAAAAAAACATTCCACAGAGCAATTAAATAGCACTCAGAAAGGTTCTAGATAACACTCAAAAATGGCTCTATATGGTATTTTTACAGATCATTTCACAAAAGTCTTCTACAAAGCACTCAAAAAGGTTATTTGCCTCATAGCAGTACCAGAACCTTATATGGTTCTATACAGCACTCGAAAAATGTCCTACGTACCGCTCAGAAAGGGTTGTTTGTCTCATACCAAAGGGCTAATTGGGTTCTAGATAGATCGCATTTGAAAAGGGTTCAGCATATCCTTCAAAAAGAGTTATTTGCCTATTAAATCTAGAACCTTATTTGGTTCTACATAGCACTTGAGAAGGATTCTAAATCTATATAGCATCATTTAAAAGGTTCTGTAGGCAATCGTGTACAAGAGGGTCTTGTTGTATTTGAAGCATCACATCTGGTCTTTGAGTGGTCATGGTTTTATAGAGTTAGTAAAAGTAGAACCCCTCTTTGTTCTGAAGACTGTAGCGTCTATCAGCTCAGACACCAGTGTCTTTCAGACTCCAGTGCATCCTTTTGGTCTAAACTGAAATGATAAAGATCAGCGGTCAGAGATGTGCAGACCAACACAATCGAATAAAAGCAAACACACATAGGAACCACCACAGAGGACCAGAGTGAGTGGACACTGGCAGTCCACAACATTCCCTTAGATAGACAGATGGCATGCACTAATGTTCAGCAGCTGTTCTGGATGACTTTGAAGGACCTTTCTCTCTGTTTTTGGTGGCAGACCACAAGCAAAGGAGTTGCTCTGCCAACAAAATAACACGACACCCAGCATCGCTCATTCAGTCATGGGGTGGGTTGAGGACGGTGGAAGTTCAGGTGATGTCAAGTGCAACAAAATGTGCAGATTTGAACCCTATTGAGAGCTTGTTGTGGGACGGTGTTGGGAAACGTGGAGAAAAAAAAAAAACATCCACTGTACCCTACCCTGTCAAGACGATTCAGCATATTACGATATACAACAATCAGCCATAACATTAGCACCACCTGCCAAACATTCAGGAGGTCCCCATTGTGCCGCCACAAGAGTAATGACCATTTAAGGCAAGATCTCCACAAGACCTCTGAAAGTGTCCTGTGGTATCTGCCAGATATATTAGCAGCAGATCCTTTAAGTCCTGTCAGTTGTGAGGTGGGGCCTCCATTGATTGCATCAATGATCCTTAGGTGGCCATAACCGTTTCACCAGTTCACCAGCTGTCCTTTCTTGGAGCACTTTTGGTAGGTACTGAACACTGCATACCAGGAACACCCCACAAGACTTGCCCTATGTTTTGGAGACGACCTGACTCAGTCGTCTAGCCATCACAGTTGGCTCAGATTCTTATGCTTGGCCATTTCTCCTGCTTTTAACATCTTCATCACCTTTAAGAACTGACCGCTCACTTGCAGCTTAATATATCCACCCATAGCTGAAGTACTTCGCTTGTCTGTGGTTTTAATGTCATGGCCAAACGATGTTTTGTAAGACTGTAATTGAAGCGATTACACTTTTGTAAATCAAGCTTTAGTAAAACTGTCATTGGGTAAATGAAAAGTTGACTTTTTACCTGACCAGAACAGTAGGATCTGAAGACTGCTATCTAGTGATCGGGATTAAAATACAAAACCAAATCGACCATTTTTTATTTTTGCACAGCAACTTTTAATTAAAAATCAATACTGTGTTTTTGAGAATCCATAAAGTATTGCAAAACACGATTCCGCTATACTTCAATATAACAATCATTTCTACAGCACTGCTCACAGCGGACCACATACACACACACTCAACTACACACACATGTTCAGGGAATAGAGATCCCTCAATGTAAAAATAAAATGTGCAATACCCCCCCCCACACACACACATGTGCAATTAAGAGTCATTAACCTGTAAATAATCTGTAAATAATATTGTTATTGCTTTTTTACTTCTATTATTTATATTGTGTATATAGTGTAAATTCTTTATCTACGTTTTTGTAACTGAGTGTCTTGCCATCCCTTTCTGCTGTGACACTGAGAATTTCCCCACTGTGGGACTAATAAAGGATTATCTTATCTTATCTTATCTTATCTTACACCCCTCCTATATGCTGCCAAACAGTGCTAGTAAGTGAAATCATCTGACATCTAGATGATCACATTCTCATTTTCAAATTTTACAATTCTGTGTTGTATTTCTCATAGAGACACATTTGATAGAAGTAGATGAATTCTCTTTTGGCAGATTATTATTATATTATTACACTTGTTCACTTCTTCTGCATTTGAAATGACCAATGACACAATGCCTGTTCAATGTTAATTTCACCAGATACTCTCAGAAAGCAGGTACCAAACAGTCACTGGGGGGATTCCCTCAATGATATGTCTTTAATACTATTCGTTAAGAAACACACTGCACCATATTGACTGTACAAAATACAGGTGCTTTGATGGTGCTTTGATGGATGCCATAAAAGAACCACTGTGGATCCATAAAGAAGCAGGTTTTATAGAGATGTGTGAGGGGGGAAGGTACAAAAAAAAGACCCACCTTTTCCTGGACAAGATTCTTATGATAATAAGAAATATTCAATGTTTAGACTAGATTCTCTATATTTTAGATGTTTTCACTTGCTGACAGATCATTTTCTGCAGTATATGAGGTTGACATACAGCATTTTAACAGTTATTTTAAGAAAACGTGGTGTGAGACAGTCCTAAAGACCAGATTCAAATGCTACTCTTTTAAAATGAGATTTTACAGCTTGTATAAGTCAGTATTACTAAATACAACAGCTGAGCGATCCCTTTTTGACCCCCAGAGTAGGTCTTTCCTCACAAAAAACAGTATACTGCATTCTTAACCCTTTGACTCATCATTTTGGTACTAGGCCTATATGGAACCATTAATATACCATTGGCATATGAGATATAATTTTTATATCATTTATATCAGTTTTGTAAATGACCATGGTTCTATATACTGTAAAACCCTTGAGCAACCTCTTTCTGAGTGGTGAGAAGTAAATGCATCATTTGAGGCTTCAGAATGTACACAGTCCCTCCAAGCTGTGGTTAGGTAAGTGTAACTGAGTACATCTTAATCACTTCCTACTCAGCTGGGGTGGTTACTGTGGAAACCCCCTGTTTACCTGCTTCGGCTGCAGGTAACAGGAAGAAGGGCGTGAGAAAAGCTGCAGTAATTAACACTCAGTTTCTGGGAATTGGATGTTTTTGTTTGTGTACGTTGTAGCATTTGCATGCCTGGGGTTCTGCCCCCATGACACTGCAGTTCAGGTACACTCACTGATGTCATACTCTTAAGAGTGCCATCCCAGTGACAGCGTTTGTACCCTGAAAGGTTAATCTGGTCTGAAAGTGCATAGCATCCAGTATGAGCTTTCCTGACCAGTTATTGAATTCTGGCTTGACGTGCACACTGGAAATATGGTGGAACTGAGAAATTATGCAGAACAAAATGATAAATATCCTATACCTAATCACTGGGTTTACACATAGGGCCCAGTCCATTACCTTCCCAGCTGGCCACCAATGACAATAGATTGAATGTAGGTCATGTTGGGTGATCAAAATTCAATATCAGGACAATAATGTCTAAATGCTTCAATTTAACGTAGAATAGTAACGACATATATATACACTCTTCTATTGTGTAGTGGTGGTGACCTTTCAAATATTGATACTTCTGCTGGTTGCAGCAGAGACCTATGAATCAAAAAGGGCTCTGATTGGCTGCCTTCTACCCTGTCCCCTCATTTCTAAGCCTCACCTCCACATGATTGTTATCGTCAACCACCAACAAGTATTTTAGAAATGTGCTGAGAAGGTGGGAAACTCCCTGATATTGAGGGTGTAGTCTCTAAAA
Source organism: Salminus brasiliensis (assembly GCF_030463535.1). Classification (NCBI taxonomy): domain Eukaryota; kingdom Metazoa; phylum Chordata; class Actinopteri; order Characiformes; family Bryconidae; genus Salminus; species Salminus brasiliensis. The sequence continues at coordinate 10,989,385 of NC_132879.1, forward strand.
TTCAGTTCCAGTTGAGAAATTGCATCACTGAATAAAATGCATACAAGGGTGTACTGTATTCAGTGCATATCAGAACAGTCAGTTAGGTGGGATTTCATGAAGCAGGATTTTCCTGTGTTGGATAACCTGATCCGAAAGTGAATAACGTCCAGTAGGAGCTTTCCTGACCAGTTCTTGACTTTTGGCTTAAGTTATCTGGCTGATCGACAAATCCTGCTTTGTGAAATACGCTGCCAGGTGTTTTGACCGAGCAGCCTTGCATCACTGTGTCAGTAAATGTGACGTTATAGTAAGACAGTGTTGTGCAATAGTACTGAACATTCTCCGAAAAAAGCGAATAAGCTGCATCTCTCAGGGTACACACACTGTCGCTAGGCCTATCTTTACTTCAGGATCATAATTGTGCCATATTACATTTTTAAGTTTTATTGAATCCATGCAGTCTGTCTTGACCTCTAGCTCTTCCTTTTTATAAGTGACTATATATATATATATATATATATATATATATATATATATATATATATATATATATATATATATATATATTAATATGTACATGCTGTAAAAATTCTCAGACAGCACACACTGACATTGTGATGTGGTGATGTTAGCTGTGTGTTTCTTCCTGTGGGGTAGTAAAAGTGTTCGAGTATTAACATAATAGTTTACATTTAGATGCTAATCCTAACCCGGTTCCACAGGCCCATGAGCGGCTGGCATTTATGCAGTTTCATCTATTTTTCTCTTTTAATAACTAACTGACCTCATTGATGGTGTTGCATGTGCTTAATATTTAATTAATTTAATAAAGCCCAAAGAGATGTCTAGTTTGTTAGTGCCAGAAAATCTTATTTTTAAACAGAAAAGCACAAGATACTCTTCTTCAGGGACAAAACAGCACATTTTAAATAATATTTCTCATAGTGGTGATCTAACAAAGTTCTGAGATTTAGTGTAAAAAAAACTCAGAACTTCATATTATATCATACCCATCTTAAACGATGTATTGGTTTGTATGTGGCGCAAAAGATAAAACCACTACCTGCTAATGAGCTACCACTATATATATATAGTATATATTTTGTATAATGTACCTGTAAAAAAGGTTCACGATGGACCATTTGTAAAATAACGCTCCATTAGCCAATCACATCTCTCTCTAAATGCAAAATAAAGAGAAAACTTCCCACAACAAACCTACATTGAGAACTAGGGTTAGCACTGTCAACTAGTCTGAATTATTAGAATAGAAGAAGAAAAAAGTTACTAAGAAGTCAGAAATCACATGTTCTGATCATCTGGAGGCTGAAGCTGGTTTTGATGTTATACTGAATTTGAACCAGGGAAATTTAGAAATGTGGTTTCGGCTTAAACTCTGTGAATCAGTTCTAAAATCTAATAATGCACACTGCCTGTTCAATATTAGATTTTAAGATTAAGATGTTGTTTATTAACATTCAGCCTTGTAAAATAGTTCCACTGTATCAGTCACCCCGCTGCTAAAACACCATCATCAGACTGTGCTCTTCAGTCAGAATAGTCAAGGATCAGCTCATAAATATCCAATCATCAGGGATATGAGCAACAGCCAAAAAAAATAGGTGAAGCATAATTTCAAATATTAAGAACTTACTTTAGTGTGAAGCTGAACTATGTTTGTTCTGTATTCCAATAATCTGGTTGACCTTAAACGGTGCAGCCGATCTTGCTCTCTCTGATTGGCTGATCTAATTCCAAGTCTCAAACCACACAGTGTACCTTACTTATCTACCTACCTCAACAACAATCAACAGTATCGCTCTGTTTTAAACCCACGGTGTGTCTGGGCCCTAAGTGGAGTACTCCAGTGGAGTAAGGCGCTCTCGCTGTGACCAGAGGAACGCTGGTTCGTATCCTGGTCATGCTGCTAGAAATCATGCTCTCTCCAGGGTGGGTAGGTGGCACTTTCTCCCTACCGGTCACACTTTCTCCTCTATGCCCACATGTTGGAGGAGCTGTGTGTTGGTCTTTACCCTCCCAGTGTTGGGACCATTGCATGTGATAGGGGGAGAATATGTATGGGTTGGGTAATTGGTGATCCAAAGGGGTAAAATCACAAAGCTAAATCTACCAAAAAAAAACTTTTTTAGTGAAACTCTGACTAGGAAATCTTTTAGTGCTTCTTGTTTATTTAACGAAGTTGAATTTAGTGTAAAAAGCATTTCTCCTCAGGGGAACCAGCAAAACATCCCCACATCATCAGCATCGTCAGATTCTTCATGCTTTCTTGTTATTATAGGAACATTTGGTTCCCCATAAAATAATAATAGAAATTCATAATACACAAACACACACACACACACACACACACACACACACACACACACACACACACCTAAACAAACCAGCTGCTCAAACCTGTCAGTATCAGTTACTCAACCAGCATGTTTGTGTGTACAGGTATTAATAATTCAGACACACACACACACACACACACACACACACACTAGTGCTGTGTCACGTTGGCCCGAGTTCACCTTTTCTGTGTGTGTGCATGAGTTAGATAACTCGCACACTGCCAATACACAGTTACACCGAAGTGTCTGCTGGAGTCCCGGACTTTCACACAGAGATGCTGAGACACTCCATACCCCAGCATCCGCTACACACACACTCATAGGCAGCAGGTTCACCTGGGAGCTTCTGTTGTTGGTGTGAGGTGTGAAGGAGTTTCCCATTGACAGTTTTAATGTTTATTATTGCTCACTAAACATGCTTTAAAGCAGCATCACACAGCATTTTTACAAAAACAGCAGTTTCAGAGTAACGTTTGATGGTACACTGACTGTGTAGGGAGAATAGCGTCTCTGTCATTGCCGCTCTAGGCCTGAAAGCTGCTACTGCAGTATGGATTTGTATTTACGGCAGTGGTGTAAAAGTGAATTACACTTTAGGAGGAATGCTGCATAATCTGCTTTAAACTTTGAGTCTGTTTCTTTGCTTGTCAATGATCTAACCAGAATTATCCTAATGCAAGGACTAAGATTAGGTATGTTTCTTTTATTATCAAAGTTTTCTTTTTTTTCCCAATTTTCCCATTTCTGAAGCTCCCTGTAGCTTGTCAGAAGTGAATCACAGGGCTCACATGACTCAACAGTCATACATTTTAATGTAAACAGTAAATCAGGTTGATCTTTAAAGCAGCATTATGCGAGAATTGGCATTTTTGCTCCTGTGTTTTTCCTGCTCTTACAGTTGAGGAGTGTAATTCAGTATTTTACTCCACTGCAGTAAATACAAATCATGCTTTGAGCGCCCCCTTATGGACAACTGTACACATGCATTTGTTCACATTCACATCTCTTTTACAAACATGGTTATTTACTTTTTGTGGCATCGCTCAAAGAACCATTTGAAGCACCTTTATTTTTTTGGAGTGCGACAAATGGTTCTTTGAGCAATTCCATAGAAAAATCACTTTTTGGTTTCATAACGAACCACATTTTATAAAAGAGATGTGAGTGAACTTTAACGTCTTAAATGTCTAAAGAAGTGGATATAAAGGTTCTTTACCAGTTTAAAGGTTTTTCACACTTGCATCTCTGTTACATAACACATGGTTCTATGGATCTAAAGTGGTTCTTCTAGGCCAGAAGAAAGAACCTTTCAAAACACACTTTTTTATGGCGCTAGATAAAAGATGTCCTAAATAGAGATGTCCTAAATAAAATGAAATCAGCATTGCAAATTCACACATAATTAAAAACGCAGAAGAGTAGTTTCTTAAATATAGTTTCAGACATCTTCCTCTGCTTTCAGATCTCACAGTGGAGTGTGTGTTTGTGTGTGTGCGTCCTTAGGTGGTCCTCCCACTAAAAGCTCTCCACAGCAAGATGAAGTTGAACTCACCACTGGGATGCCATCTAACAAGTGTTTAAAACAAATATTTTCCAGCTGCACAAAATCCAGCTGCCATTTATTATTAAATCCTTCTTTCCCAGTAAATCTCAGTGTTGTAGAAGCCACTCTGGGTGTTCATTTACTGTATATATGAAATGACAGAAGTGATTGGAAAAGACATTTAAGATATGCCTCAGTCGGTCAATGAAAACCCCTGTACTGCAGCTGCTTTACAGCATTAAGCCACTGGGGTGGTTACGGGGTTGTGTTAATGAAACACCCCAGTGAAATTACAGTGTATTAACAAATTACAGATTTACCAAACCCCCATACAATCTAACTGGCCTTTAAATTGGGAAACTACACTGTTTGTCTAAATTTCTGTCTAATTAAGTGGTTCAGATTATTGAAAAGCTCTGTTCTTGAAAAACTGTGGTGGTGATGAATGGATCCACAGTTTGACGCCTCTAAGAGTTCCCTCACAAAAAAAGTTCTTACAGTAAATGGTTATGAATTCACTGCCTGATGTCGTGTTTTTGAATTTTTTTTTTAAGGTTTCAAGGTAAACTTCATTCTTGGGAAGGGATACGTACAGGGTGTTCTATGGCAAAATAGCCCCAACAGAAAAATATTTCTTTACATTTACCACGATTTAAATATTAAATTACATATAAACATTATTACACAATTCCTTATTATATACATTTTAAAACACTCCAAAATGGTTGAACAATGATTCAAACTTTTGAGGAGTACTGTAGTATTTAAAGCATCAGTAAACTGTAATTTTTTTTCCACACACATGGAATTTATCAGCATTTTATGCTAATAAATAACTTTTATTACACCCCCTAGTGGTGAACCGTTCAGTGCTGCTGCTTCTGCAACTCTGCCTCAGTTGATAATGAAATAGTGAGGATTTTCCCCTCCATTACGTAGTGGTGGGCAGTGACCTTGCCACATACAGTTGTGACGTGCAGAGCAGAGTGTTCTACCCCTGACTAAGCCCTACCTCCACATGCTTGCAGTCAACCCCCTAAAGTGATGGCGAGAGACCCTTTGATACTGAGGGGGGTTATACTCTAATTCATTTCAGTCTATTTTCTGAATCAATTATGGGGGTGTGCTTTGGGTTATGTGAGAATGCTACACTGGGACAGGAGTCCCTCTGGGTGTGTCCCACAAGTCTAATTTTGTTTCTTCTGCTCCTCTTCTCCTCTAGGCCTGGAAACATTTGCAGATTTGCCATGTTAAATACACACTCCATCATGATCCCTCTCTTATCCATTTTATTTACAATCATGTCTGAGGCCCTGTGACCAGAGTGACCTTCGTGTGAATCACATTAATGTAGTGTTAGGAGTTTTGCCCAAGGACTCTGATTGGTGTAGAGTGGCGTGTTTACCCAGTCAGTGAATCAACCCCCTATCTGCTACAGGGAAGGTGGAGTTGTTACCCACTATGCTACACCAACTGTGTTTCATTGACCACATGCAGTGTTTATATTCTTATGGCATACATTGTGAGTACTGAGCATTTTCAGAGTGTGAGTAAACCAAACTTTAGCGCTGTAGAAGAGGCTCACGTTTAGGAGTGCTGATTTTGACATCATTTCAGTATGTAGATATGCCCTATATGGACACAACTATTGGGACACCTGCTCATTCATTGTTTGTTCTGAAATCAAGAAATTTGCTTTCGTTGGAGACGTAACTGTCTCTAGTGTCCAGGAAAGGCTTTCTACTAGATTTTAAAGCATTGCTGTGAGGATTTAATTGCATTCAGTGACAAACATTTGTGAGATCAGAACATTGGATGATCACCAGCCCACCTCATCCCCATCTCCCCATCTCATCCCTAAAAAAGTATAGACTGGAGCACTGTCATTCCATAACCCAGTTCCACTGCTGTCTATTGGCAGTGCTTCTCTACAGTGACTAGACAAGCTGTGTGTGTGCATCTGTGACCGCAAAACGTAAAGTTGAATAAATAGAAGAGGTGTCCACAAACATTTGGACATATAGTGTACGACGATACCATGTTTTCTTTTTTCGATGCTAGTACTTATGTTAAAACCTTGAGCACAAGCTGGATCTGATCCAGTATTTCTTCTTTTTTTTTAAATAGCGAAGGGTACTTTTTGTTGGTTCTGTACTTAGAGGCATTTTTACAATGGTCATTTGAAGAACCATCTATGACAGTTAATCCAAACATCCATCTAACATAGAGAAGAGCAGTGTAACCAGGCAAAGGACCATTTCTACATCCAAGGGTTTGAGGTTTGAGTTGTTATTATTCTGAACCATTTCAATATTCAAAATACTGTGACGAGGACGAGTCTGTGAGCAGACAGTGACATCTATCATGTAAGAAAAGAAAGTGTTCTAGCTCTAGGCCATCATGCGTGCCACAACGTACGCTGTGTTGGATTTCGCTGCAAGAAATTATGGAGTCATTCCATCAGTTTTTTACCAGATCTGACTCAAACTGTTACTGTAAGAAATGTAAAACTAACCCTTTTTAAGGAAATACAAAATGAGGACCCCTGAGGTCTGTTGGTCCTGATGTCCAAAACAAAGGAGCTCTAGGCATACACTTCTAGAGATGCGCCAAAACTGCTCTTTTTCTTCTTAATACTGATGTTGATATTAGGTCCGCCCCCTAAAAGTCGATAAGTCGAAGTATCAGTCAGAGACCCGTCAGTCGGCCGAGGTTTAGAGATGCTATAGATAGGTCTATAGGTGGCCGTATCTGTAATAGAACCATGTAAACAGAAATGCGAGTGTGACAAACTTATTAAAGGTTTGAAGAAACTTCCCATAGAGGCTCTTAATGGAACCAAAAGTAGTTCTTTGTTAGTATAGATTTGTTACTGGACATGATCAGATTCATTTTTTTTTCCCTCCAATGACCCATCCAGCACTTTCTGCTGATGTCAGCCGAGTGAAGGCACCCTTCCTGTATCGATATACCACACGGTACTAGTGTGGGATTCCAGTAAACAGTACAGCCACTACTGTTCAGCTCTGAGTTTGTGACTGTCTGTCTGTCACTATTTTAAAATGACATACACTATATGTCCAAATGTTTGTGGACACCCCTTCGAATGAATACAGTCAGCTATTTTAAACAGAAGCATATTGTCAATAGACTTTCTGGAGCAGATAAACATGAACCTACTGGCACCGTGACTAATGCCAGGCGTGGGCTAAAGGGGTATAAAGCCCTACAGAATTGAGCTGTGGAGCAGTGGAACTGTGCTCTCTGGGATGATGATGATGCTCCATCCAATATGTTTGGGATGAGTTGGGGATGAGGTGGAGTGGTAATCATCATTAAACATCACCTGACCTCACGATCGCTCTTAGCAATGCTAAAAAACCTTTTCTGGACAGTTACTATAGTATAGACAATTACTCCTACCTTGATTTCAGAAGAAATAATGAATGAGCTGGTGTCCCAATACATTTGTCAATATAGTGTATATTATTCTTCAGATGGATGCTAACTGATGGTTAGCTTTCCGTGATCAAAGTATTGAGGTCAGATGAGGAACAGCTAAACAGTGGCTGGTGCTTTGTACTTCTATTAAATGCATCAGGCTCTGTGGTTCAGAGAAGCAAGGAAATCTATTCTTATCATACACGTCGATCCAGACCTCACTGGAATTTACATATTCATAGAGCTCAGAGCTGCTGTGTATCTCAGTCTTAATAAATACTATCCAGTCATAAGAAGGCCAGGAGACAGATTGGATTAGTGAATGTCCAGGTGAACCAATCACAGCACTGAGATGATTGTATAGATCTGGTAGTGTGGGCGTTTTACTAGAAACATTACGTAAGGTAATTCCTTCAAAACGCAACGGAATATAACAGCTACAGAACACCATGTCTTTGGCTAAATCTCACACAGACCAGACAGAAAGGATCTTACTGAAAAGGGATTTTTTGAGGGATGCCATAGAAGAACCATGTTTGCAAATGTGAGGAACATTTTAAATGTTTAAAGAAGTTCATCTAAAGGTTTTTTTTTTTTACCAATTTTTAGTTTAGGTTCTTTGCCCTCACAACTCTTTTATAAACATGGTTCTCTATGGAACCAAAAATGGTTCTTCTGTGATTGTTTTCTGTTTGTTTAGAAACCTTTTTTAAGGTTTTTACTTGAATTTTCCTTTAAATTTTATTACACTGATAGTTACATAATTAATGACTTTTACATTTGATTTTTATATTCTCAACTGGCAAAATCAAAGCTGCACCTCTGATATTCTTCTGTATGTATAAATTATAATACTAATAAAAATATATATAACTCAAATCCCAAAAACAGCATGTTTTTAGCTGAAAATCTGCAGGAACTGTGTGACGCAATCATGTCAACATGGGCCAGAAAGTCAAATGAATATTCTCAACATCTTGTGGAATCCATGACATGAAGAATTGCAGTTGGTCTGAGAGCAAAGTAGCCTTCAACCCAGTATTGCTATAGTACTCCTCATCCTGTATTTAACAAGATGTCCAGTCCCCACTGAGGAATAGAATCACCACAGTATGATGCTGCCATGAGGCCCACCATACTTCACTTTAGGGATGGTGTTTGTTGAGGAATGGGCAGAGTTAGGTTTGGATTCTGAAAAACGTCAGATGTGCTTTGGCTTCTTTCTAGCCGCCGCCCCATACAGGCCAGTTGTATGAATAACTCACTGACTGTTTCATGAATAACTCACTGACTGAACTAATTTAAAGACTGGTCTCAGGCCAGTCAGAAAGGCAGGACTTTTCTCCACAGTGCATTTACAGTTATAACTGTTTGGCAGATGCTCTTTTCCAAAGGAAGGATGTGAGGCAGGCAAACATAGTTGTACCAACCACTACAGAATAAATACTTGCAATAACATCTGGTAGCAAAACGTAATGCAAGCGTTTAGTGAGTGGTCAGTGTGAGGAGTTGTTTGCAGTACATGGAGTGGATTATGTCTTGATATTTATACCCAGTGCTCTCTGGAGCTTTATGTCCATAACCTTGCCTGTGCCCTGTAAAGTACATTAAACTTTCCCTTGTTCCCTTATCTAACCCTATAAAGCGGTCATGCAGCATGTCTGTAAAGTGGTTGTGGAGCAGAATTATATTAGCGGGGCTGAGAGCAGTCTAGACTGAGGGTGCTGAGTTAAACCATTGCGAGCATTAGTCTAATTGAGAGCGCTGCCCGTGTGAGCTGTTTACCCATGCTTTCATTTAGCTGAAGAGCGGTTGGCCTCCATTTATACTGGGGGTTTGAGGGAATTCGGCGATGCTATACCACTTTTACAGTCCTAACACTCAACATTTGGATATACTGTATATACTGTACACTATACAAACAGAATGCCTCTTAAACTCTTCTAGGTATTTGTCTTAATGCTGATCAGGTATCTTGCTGATCGTTTTTATAAATGATACAGTCAGAGTTTAGATATTTTAGAGCTGCTGCTTGATGCTGAAGTAAAATCTTATTTTATTTTTAGTAGCAGTTTGTGTAAAGAGACATTCTGGACTGATTTATTCAGTTTAGTAGAGACTTTTCAACAGACAACAGATGACGCTCTGGACACTGTTGATAGAACAAAGAATCAAAACTGAATTTGGATTAAAATAGTCAATACCTGATCCGTTAAAACATGCCTAGATCAGCCAGATCGGGACATCTCTAATGTTTTCTGCACCTTTAATGAGTCAAAAACAGAGAAAATGCCTTTTTAGATGGAAAGAATGTTGAAAAAAGGCTAGGATATGTTTCTTTAGCCAAACCATAAGTAAATAATAGGGGTTTGTGGAGGGTGCTGTTCTGAAGGTTTAGGTATACAGAACTGTGCAGATGTTTTAGACACCTAATCACATTATTTAAAAGCATTTATCTCAGTGATTCTCCTTAGAAGCACTTACTGCTTCCTCTGATTCATATGAACCTAGCTGACCACATGTTTTCAAACTGCCGCTAGTACATCATCACTGGACAGCTGAATGTACTTGGAAGAGAGCACTGTTAATTCTCTTATGGCAGCTGACTGACGTTGAGTGAAGGGGGGTGGGCACATCCACCCAGAGATGATAGTTCTAACACCCTTAGGCCCAGAACTCCACCCATCAGTAGAGCCCTGTGATATTTCTTTTAGATACCGCACCTTCACCTTGTAAATGAAGCACTTACTGTGCTCGTAAATCATTCTTCATAAACTTAAACTCATTGTCCGGAGCATTTTGGTCTGTTCCGGTTGCGTCTCTTTTAAATCTAGCCTATCTTAATCATCTTTACCACACCAGACAGCACACAAGACGACAGAGAATACACTGTGAAGACTATTTTCTGTCCTCCGTCACAAATCAGAAACATCCTGCGCTCCCTCTTTCACACACATGTCAAAAATCAGAGGGTAATCTTCTTCTCAACTCAGGAGTTAATCCGTGGTCACTCTGAGGGTAAAGTCGGCTGAGGCTAACAGACTCGTCTTATACAAACTCTCTCTTTCCATCTGTCTGTCTCTCTCTCTATCTCTCTCTCTCTCTCTCTCTCTCTCTCTCACACACACACACACACACACACACACACACACACACACACACACACACACACACACACCTGGCTAGGTGAAGGCCTGAAGGATTTTGCCTGAAAGATGCTGAGTATGTGAAGCCGCAGCAGCTTGGCCTGTAGGTGAGTTTCTAGGGTTCGGTGTATGGCAGACTGGTACACACTTTAATAACAAAGGGCCTTCAAATGGTTCTTTGAGTGATGCCCATAGAAAAAACAGTTTTGGTTCCCTAAATTATTTTTGTAAAAGAGATCTCTGAAGGTTCTGAAGCATCTTTTCATCAAGCAAAGGTCCTTTAAGCCTTTAAAAAAGGGAAAGGTGCACGTATTTGCAACGGTACAATGTGCGGCGAAATGTGTCCTATGCATTTGACCCATCTGTGGTAGTGAACACACACACCCAGCCACATACATACACTAGTGAACTAGGGGCAGTGAGTACACATACACCCAGAGCGGTGGGCAGCCATCTCTAGCGCCCGGGGAGCAGAGAGGGTAAAGGGCCTTGCTTAAGGGCCCAACAGTGGCAGCTTGCTGAGCCCAGGTTTTGAACCCACAACCCTGTCATCAATTGCCCAGAGCTCTAACTGCGGAGCCACCACTGCCCCTCAAAGGTGTCTCAAAGGGTTCTTTTAATGATGCAATAAAATAACTAATTTTACATCCTTAAAGAACCATTTTTGCAGAACAATGTCTGAAGCTTCTGAAGAATTTCAAATTGGTGTAAAACTTCATCAAGTTAGGGTTCTTTAAGGCTTTAAAAGGTGCTCTTTAAGTGATGACATTGTTATTAGTGAAGGCCTTTTTCATTAAGTAAATGTCCTTTAAAAGGTTCTTCCCTTCAGTAAACTAAAAGTGGTTCTTCTGTGGCATTGCTCAGAGAACCTTTTGAAGCGCCTTAATTGTAGAGACAAAAAGTGAACTTGTTCTTGGTCTGTAGACACTGAGGGGTTACTGATTGTAATGATACAGAGTGTACTTATCTTTACCCCTGAGCCTTTCATCAGCCTTACACTCTTTAAAATAGGTTATTAGGTTTGTTTAGGTTTATTTTTAGTTCTCCTTTCCAAGACATGTGAGTGTGAAGAACATTTAAATTGGTTAAAGAACCTTGACATCCACTCCTTTAGACATTTAAAGTTCATTCACATCCCTTTTATAAAAATGGTTTGTTATGGAAATCGGTTCTTCAGTGACATAGACCACAAAATCTTTTCTTGCACCTGTATTGTTAAGAGTGAATCTGGACTTTTTACCTGGTCTTGACACCGGATTTTTAGATTTGTTACTTGAACGCTTAGAAATAGGTTAGAGTACCCCAGCATCACAGACACCTGACTCCATGGTTTAGGCACCTTTGGAACATCCACATGTTGTAATCACCCAGCCTTGTAATGAGAGACATCCTTACCTCCTCACCACACACTTACTAATGACCACCATTTGTTACTGGCTTTAATAAAGCAGTAAGTGTTAGGGGTTTTTCTGCGGTATTAAAAAAGTAGAGACATTTACCACCAACTTTCACCAGATGTCAGTGATCCAACATGTAATGATATTAATAATGCACTCTGTGTAACCAAGGTTGGAAAATGAAAACAGTGCTAATTTTCCATTTCTATCAAGTAGCATACAATTTGAACATAATTGAATGGCACACGTGAGTGTACGTTAGTAAGAGGCAACAATAGCTATCTACCCTGGTTTATTAATGGATTCCACTCAGAAAATGTCATTTACTGTAGATGTTGTTGCTCAAAATGTGGAGCAAGGTCATTGTATGCAGCACTTTCAGTCTCAGCTGTGGAGAAGTGTTCAGGTGTGTACTGAGGAAATAACTAGAACGTCCAGAAGACGTTTTTTTTTTTTGGTTTTGTATTAAAAGTACAGTACAGCTGTGGTCACTCATCAACATCAATTTTGCAGCGAAAACAGGGGCTGTTCACACACTTCCACACTAAATAGTTTGTTAAAAACACTGCACCACCATTACAAGTGCATTAATAATTGTAGAAAGCAACATGTAGAAGTGTGTGGTTTGGTATGCAGGCATTGGTTTCTCTTGAGAGCCAGCTGAAGTGTGGGAGTATTTTGAACAGAGAACCAACAGTGTGGTGCTCTCTTGCTTATTTTCACCTTAAGACTGCAGCATAAGTGCTGCATTTTCATCACCCCATGTTAAAAGTCATACCTGTACAGCTGCTGTTATAGTAATGTTACATTGCACCACACATTATCATTTTATTATTGTTCACTTTAATGGTGTAAACAATGAGAGAGTAGTTTAAAGTTACAGTATAGCCTGCTGGCACAGTCTGGAAGGATGACTAAAGAAAATATTAAAATAATATTATGGTTAAAGGTTTTAAGGAAGCACACACACACAAATCCCCCTTTAGAATAATCAATAAATCAATCATTATATTAACTGATTAATAAAAAAAAAATAGTTAGATTACTCAATAAACAAATCATTGTTAAGTGCATCCCTAAAATGCACTGTTAGCTCTAGCCCGTTAGTGCACATTACAGGATCACACAAAGGCTTCTCCTGTAGCCACTAAACACAAACGAAATCATGATAGAAATGTTGTGACGAAGTCGCTTGATTGCCCCTGTCTGATCCCTCATTTAGGCCATCAAACCCACTTGAACTGCTGCTGTGTTGAAAATGAGCACTTAGGGCATGACTGACATTCTGGCTTAGGCCTAATGGACCCTTTCTGTTCACTGTTTTACACATATGTCAGGGGAAAGTGAGCAGTGTTAAGTGTGTGCAGCAGAAATGAGGGCGAATGAGAGATTAAAAAAAGAGCCACAGGGGTTCTTACATTAAGTGCCTAAACAGATCGCGTCCATGTGCTGTTAGTGACCTTTTTAAAGCAGTTGACCTTGAAGTCTTACCTAAAACACTGTTGGCAGTCCATTCACAGACAGGTTAAAATCTTCCCACAAATTAGTTGAGCCATGTTGGATGTAGTAAAATGACTCAGTATTTGGACCTTGAGGGTTCTGTGTGCTATCCTGTTTTCTGTCACTGTATAAATGAAGCTCCATGCTGCCTTTATTGTTGGATGCACTGTGATGGTGTCTGAGGGATTTCTGAACTAAAAATCCTGAGGCTTTTTATCTGTGTGAAATATTGTATTATAAAAGTAAAGGAGTGTTAAATGGTCAAAAGTGATGATGAAGTAGGAGTAAATGATTCACCTTGTGTGTCCCTTTTTCTTGTCTTGTCTTAGGCAGGACAGATGTGTGTGGAGGTTGCTGATTGGCGGGGGGTGTATTGGTGGGTGGTGCTCCTGTGGATAGTGGGAGTAGCAGCAGCAGGAGACCCACCTTGGCCCTGCCCTCAGCGCTGTGAGTGTTTACATGAGTTTCTCCTGGTCAACTGCTCTTCACGTCACCTGACCTCTGTGCCCGATGGTATCCATGGCAATGCCCAGCGCCTCAACCTTTCCAGTAATCGTCTGAAGGTGCTCGGGCGGCGGCAGTTCTCCGGACTAGGGCAACTGCGAGAGCTGGACCTGAGTGAGAACATGTTGACGATGATCGAGGTGGAAGCCTTCCTCGGGCTGCAGAACCTCCTCACGCTTCGGCTGACGAGGAACCAGCTCAAGATCATCCCCGTCGGGGCTTTCTCAGGACTCTCAAATCTCCGCCTGCTGGACATCCGGGAGAATGAACTCCTGGTTTTCTTGGACTTCACGTTCCGTGAGATGGCCTCTCTGCAGAAGCTGGAAGCCAGTGAGAATGATCTGGTGTTCATCTCCAATCGAGCCTTCAATGGCCTCATCAACCTCCAGGAGCTCAATCTGGACAGGTGTAATCTCACGTCCATCCCAAGCGAGTCACTGTCGCAGCTCACTGGACTCTCACGACTCAGGTTATTACAATTATCTTTATTTTTTTTTATTTTTTTTGACCAATTTGATTGCTGATTTGCTTAATGTTTAGGTGATGCTGCTTTTTGGTTTAACTGCATTTGTAACCCAACAGACTTAGATCTGATATTTCTCCACATCACTAAACAAACCTTTTGTTAACAGGTTCTGCCGGGTCAGCTTCACAACGCTTCCCAACAACTCTTTCAGGCGGTTGAGCCGACTCAGGGAACTGACAGTGTCCCATTCTCCTGGTCTGGACTCTATTGCCGCTAACAGCCTGATTGGCCTCAACCTCACATCTCTAACTCTCAGCTACTGCAACCTGAGTTCAGTGCCCTACTCCCCACTTCACCACTTGGTATACCTGCGCTACCTGGACCTGTCCTATAATCCCATCACCTCCATCCAGTCAAACCTGCTGGGGGACCTTCTGCGACTTCAGGAGTTCCACTTGGTGGGCGGGAATCTGCTGAGGGTGGAGCCTGGTGCTTTCCGGGGCCTCATCCACTTCCGGCTGCTCAACGTGTCATCCAATCGGCTGTCAACCCTGGAGGACACAGTGTTCCACTCGGTGGGGACCCTGGAGGTTCTCAGACTTGATGGGAATCCTTTGGCTTGTGACTGCCGGATGCTGTGGGTGCTGCGCCGCCGACTGCGCCTTGACTTTGACGGGCGGCCGCCCAGCTGTGCCTCACCTGTGCCGGTGCAAGGCAGGAAATTCCAAGACTTTACTGAAGCTGAGCTGCCAGGTTTGTTCACCTGCAGGCAGGCTCGCATTCTGAACCGCAAGCCCCAGGAGGTGCGCACCGACGAGGGTCATACAGTCCTGTTCTTCTGTCAAGTAGACGGAGATCCTATTCCCTCAGTCATTTGGGTGAGCCCCCAGCGCACCCTCATTTCTACCACTGGACGGATCCGTGTTTTGCCCAATGGTACCCTCGAGGTACGTTATGCGCAAGTCCAGGACAGTGGCTACTATCGCTGCTTTGCCTCCAACGCAGCAGGGAACGACAGCATATCCGTCAGCCTGCGGGTACGAGGCTTTCCTGCTTCCTCGTCAAGAAATCGATCTGCCCACTTCTTCCTGGAGGGGTGGAGCCTTTCTTCCACACAGACACCTGTGAATGGTTCCCAGGGTCTGCAGCCATTTCCGTTTGACGTGAAGACACTGGTGATCGCTGTGACAATGGGCTTCCTGTCGTTCCTGAGCTCGGTGGCTATTTGCTTCGTGTTCATGTTCTTCTGGAGCCAGAGCAAAGGGCAGATCAAACACACGGCCACCATTGACTTTGTCCCACGCAGTGCAGGGGCGGCGTCAAATGGGGGTGGGACTGGCATGGAGACTGGCAGGTTCACCATGAAACTCATATGAACAAACATGCATGAGAGCTTGGCCTTCATGGTTTGAAATGTTTGAGGGACCAGTACTAACTGGGGAAGAGCTACCATGAAGCTTTTGTGAAACAACAGGAAGTGCAAATTGGCTTCACCAGACAACTTAAACCTTTTCTAAGGAGCTAGCCACAATGCATGAAGCAAATAGGGGGTGCATGAAGCTTTGGCAACTGTAGTCATAAAAGTTTGACCTGAAGGTTTTTTTGTCATTTCAATGAAGAATGCGGAAAAATGAGGAAAGAGGCAAACGCATGAAGTTTTGCCTGAAGCTCTTGCAGAATTAGCTTCAGTAGAGGATGAACGCAGGTGAAGAGGCAAGTGGCGCAAGAAGACAAAATTCCAAGGAAGCAGAAAGGTGGAAAATTACAAAACTGTTTAGTATGAAGGGTCGTTGTACAGGGAACTCATTTAGAAACTAAAGAAGCACTGCATGTAATACTCTTTAAGGCTGGGTCCTCTATTTAAAGACTTATAAGTTTAAAAGCCCAGAAGCCCAAGCTGTTATTTTTACTGTTACCGTACACATCATGAGTGCATGTCGGGAGCTTTTACACTGAATTTACTCTGGAAATACTGTGAGGCAGCACAAACAGTATGAAGCATCACTAAAGAGGAATTCCAGCAATTTTCCAACATTTCATTGTTCACAGTGGTGATGAAGGCAACCAGATATCTGAAAAGCATCTTGAAACACCTCTGAGAGCTACATTATAGAACATTTGTGCATGAAATGGTTATGATTACACTGCCTGATGCCTGAGATACTGCTGTATGCTCATTCTGTGATGTATTCGGTTAATGCAGTGCAGTGACTAGGGTTCAGTTCCTCAGCTGATCAAGCTCGCCACACTACAGCGATAAGAGTTATTGGACAAGACTCTAACTAACTCTTTATTCTCCTAAATGATTCACATGATTCAAATGTAAGCTGTTATTTTTATTTATTCATCTATCAAATGTGTTTATCACATTAAACTGGATGGTGGTAGCTTCATTGGTGGCTTTGGATAGTAAATAAAATGGCTATATTTGTGCTGTACTCAGCCCTGGGTCTATTCACTACCTCTGTAAAGAAATCTGACTCTGTTCTCTACCACAAACCACTGCACACCAACCCCTACTCTGACTCTAATGACTTTGCCTACATCTCAGTCATTCAATTACGCAGCACTTTTGGAAAATGATATGGTGAAATTCTGAGCATGTGCATGGAGTAAGAAGTAAGTAAGAAGCTTTATATTTAAGAATATTCTGAGAAATAAAAGCTAGCGCACACAATACGCGACCCTACAGCCCGCCACTGACACAGACAGCCTCACCCACAAAGCAAGGGTTCATTTGCAAATCCCCATAGACTCTTTAACAATAAAACCCAAATCGGAGTCAAAAATAGCAGTAAAATCGATCATCACATGAGTGTCATGCGTAGGTAATGGGAAACGACAACCTGGAACTGTTTCTCACATTAGTGTGGGCAGAGAGAGAGAGAGAATTAATTTACAAATGACTCTAAATGATCAGATTGAGGTTACTGTGCTGGTCACGCAGACCCATTTTCATTTGTGAATGCTTTAAGCAGTGGAGCAGCACCAAGCTGTAATTCTGTCATGTGAACAATTTAGGACAGCCCTTAAAAACCCTTTGTGTTTTTAACACATTTAATCATGTGGACATTCAAATTGAGAGATGGAGGTAGGGTAACTAAAATGTAATCTTTTAATTTATGTAAATTAATAGAAATGCAGTTTTTTTGTAAGGATAAGCTAGAACACCCCCTCATTTATCGCTACTTAATGTATCTAAAATTACAAGCAGATGCAGCACATCAGCTGCAGATTATTAGAACATTTTTTTGTTTGCTTTTTTTTTACATTTAACTACAAATTAACCCACCTGGTCACTAGCAATGCTCCGGACAATATGAGGGTCTGGACTTAACATGCCTCCTCCAATACATGGCCAAATACAGCCACCGCCATACAGCCACAGCCACACACTAGCTAAAACGGTAAAGGTGCACGTATTTCTCACCGTACAGCAAAATGTGTCCTCCACATTTAACCCATCTGTGGTCATGAACACACAAACTAGTGAACTAGAGGCAGTGAGTACACACACACACCCAGAGCAGTGGGCAGCCAACTCCAGCGCCCAGGGAGCAGATAGGGTAAAGGGCCTTGCTCAAGGGCCCAACAGTGGCAGCTTGCCAAGCCCGGGAATCAAACCCACAACCTTGTTATCGATAGCCTGGAGCTCTAACTGCTGAGCCACCACTGCCCTAACAGACACCAGCGCCGGTCAACATCACTTAAAAGTGATGAGGAGAGAGAGCACCATCACCCCAGACGGAGAGAGCACAGCTAATTGTGCTCTCTCAGACTCTGGCTGCTGATGGCAAGTAGTTATTTAAACCTCAGACATTTAGTTTGCTCTTGATTGTTGAAGTGAGGCGTATCACCATGGCCTGATCCAAAGAGCTCTCTGAGCTTCGTTCCACTGTCTGCAATATCGTTTAGAAGTGGAGAACATTTAAAGCAAGTTCAGCCAAAAGATCAGACCTCAAGATCCCTAAAATGTTTTAGTTACCCCTCTCAGTACTGTTCCAAATGAAGATCAGATGTCCTGATGTTTAAATATGCTGAAAAAGACAAAGGTTTTCCGAGATGTCTTGAATTGTGTTATGAGGGGAGGTGCTGAATGTGGATTAGTGGTAGAGCGAGAGTGAGAGTGATTGGGGGGATGTAGGTGACACTGTAGGTATGAACAGACACAGACAGACAGACAGTCATACACAGGGAGGGGGAGAGGAGGATATGGCGGTTGTTTTGGTCTGGTTTTTAGTCTGATGGATCCGAAATCCTACTTTTCATGTGCTCTCACGTGACTGACAGAGAGCGAGAGAGACACAGAGGGAGAGGGAGAGAGAGTGATATCCTTTTACACATGAACTGTGTCACTGCAGCTGTGCTGCGCTCATCCCTCATCTGCTCTTTCATTCTCTTTTTTTCTCCCTGTCTCCCTTTTTTACCACAACACCGCCGGACAGTCGCTCTGCTGGCCAGCGGCAGAAAACAAATTGTTTTCATACAAGAAGATTAGACCACGGCTTTGCATCCCCCATATGTCTGGGTATCTGTGTGTATAAGTGTGTATGTGTGTATGTGTGTTTGTGTGTGTTTGTGTGTGTGTTCCTCCGAACATGGATTTTATTATTGTCAGACATCAGAAAGAAGTCAGACACTAGGAAATAATTTCATTACCGCAGAGGTTCCTCCCAACCTACTACTACTACTACAACTCCCGACCCACTCTCTCCAGACCAGACCAGCCACTTTTAGTTCATTAAAGATCCATGTTTGCAAGAGATGTGTGTGCAGTACGCCAAGTGAAGATTCTTCAGACCTTTAATAGGTTCTTCACACTCTCTACACACCTCTATTACAAACACAGTTCCTAATGGAACCAAAAGAGCTTCTTCAGTGGCAGTGCTCAAAGAACTGGGCTCTTTAAAAATGGCAGAGTAGGGAATACACAGTACTGTACAGTAGCAAACGCTAGAGACCACTCCTCATTTAATTAGGGCTAGCATGCTAATAATAGCATGTTTTGTCTCTGTAGGGACAGAAATTATGGAAATCTCTGTCTTAAAAAATTATGGATACGTGTGGGCCTCACTTTCAGGATTTTCCACACGTTTAAAAACTTTTTGCCCAAGATCCAGAGTATATCAGCTCATCTGTTAGCCCTGTTGGTAAGGGTCTTCTGAAATCTGCAGAATCTTCTTCCACACCTCCAAAGTTCAGGAGCGTTTTCTGCTTCTCACCGTCCAAGTCCTCCTAAAAACATTAAATGGTGCTGAAGTCTGGACTGAATTGTTCTGAGAACATCAGCAGCTTCAGTCTGTGTTTTCCTTCAGCCTGATTTGCCTGTTTGCTCAGGAAGAGCTTCTAGATCAGCTCCACATCCTTTCAGATCCACAGTGTTGAGTCGTCTTCTTCACAGTGGATCAACCCAAAACACTTGAAGCGGAATGTCTCCTTTTCTGCTTCAGATGCCAGTCAGGGTGTTAAGGGTCCCGTTTTCTCTGTATCTTGGAATTGTTTTTTGGAAACTCCTGTTTTTTCACTTGACTTTCTCCTTCCTTACGCAAGTGGATTATCTTCTGTCTAATCTCCTCAGAAATCTCTCCTGGCAAGTGAATAACCCTTGCACTTAATGACTGTTTTGACAGAACATGAAAAAAAATAAATAAATAAACAAAACAGGGTACAAGTTTTTCCTCAGTGCTGTATTAGTCAATTAGTCATGGCAGTGTAGAAACATTTTATGACACAATGCAAAGTTTAAAGTGCACGTATTTGTCACTGTACAGCACTGTCCTCCACATTTAACCCATCTGTGGTAGTGAACACACACACTCACTAGTGAACTAGGGGCAGTGAGTACCCACACACACACCCAGAGCGGTGGGCAGCCAACTCCAGCGCCTGGGGAGCAGAGAGGGTAAAGGGCCTTGCTCAAGGGCCCAACAGTGGCAGCTTGCCGAGCCCGGGAATCGAACCCACAACCCTGTTATCGATATCACTCTCACCGCTGAGCCACCACTGCCCCTATGCCTGCCATCACTGTTTAAGTACATTTGGAGCATTTCTATTGGTCCGTTCATGAACATAATGTCAAAAATGAAGATACAAGGTTAATGACTGACAGTGAAGGTAAAGGCTGTACACAGAGACCACTGTGACTAAACATTTGCTGATTTTTTTGTCAATCACATTTTCACTTCAGACAAATGAAAGTCACATCCTTTATCACCAGCATGTATTTATAGTAGATTATGAAATTACACTAAGTGGGAAAATAAATCACACCGGTGCTGCAGATATACCCTTAATCCCCACAGGATAAACCCCACTGCCCTACTCCACTCAGACAGCACACATCCTCTCTATCTCAGCCAGGTTACAACTGCAGCATGTTCACACACAGCAGGCTGGAAAAGACAGACGTAAGGAGTCGTAAAGCCACTATGATCTTATCTCTGTCTGGGTTCTGACATTGTTTCAAGTGTCCAAATGTTTGTGGACACCCCTTTTAATAAACGCATTCAGCTACTTTCAGTTGCACCCATTGAAAATCGCATATAGAGAACATAAGACTCACTAACAGGAGTAAAGGTCCAGTGCAGTAGAGCACTGTACAGCATCAGTGGATGTTTTCTTTCCCCACACTTTATTCGTAGTTGGTGAAGATAAAGAAAACGCACGCTTTGTTTTCAGTAATTAATCTTTACTGAACTGTTGGATTTCTCTTTATGATTTATTGTTACATTAAGGCGATAAATAACAAACATGATTGTTCATAACCTTTTTTTTGCTCATTTTTAGCGAAGGTGCCGGATTTACTTGATTCAAATGTGTACATCAGTCCCACGTTTATAACATATCTACAGAATAAAACCTTGTATCTCCAAAACTGCAGCTTTACAGGAGAAGGAAAAAAAACTTTCAATGGAAGTGAATGTAAAAGGTTTTATTCATGAAGTCATTTTGGAGCATTTCTATTGGTCCATTCATCATGAAATTCTCATAATTTTGAAATTAGGTGAAAAAATGAAAGGCCACAAAACTGGAGCTACAGCAGCAGTGAGGATATGCTGCATTACACCAACACAGTGTTGTCTTTTGGTTTACGCGCTTTCTACAGGCAGTGACTGTGCTGATGTAATCGGGTCAGTGTAAGTTGATGTACTGATCAAGTAAAGTTGTATCATTTTACTTTTGCTCTTTTTTAAGATGAGTTGCTCTGTGCTGAGGTGCAGGTGAGTGTGTGGAAAGGGGACTGCACATAGAGATTTGCACAGATTTCTGTGAGTTTGAAAATGATGTACAGACTGCAGCACTGGTGTTTACAGCTGGGTTTAAGCAACTATAACATTGATTTTGTAATGCATTCTCTTTGTACACGTTTATTTCAATAAATAACATATTCACAAAATATTACTGTCATTTGCATTTGAATAATATATGATCTTGCCATATTTACTTTTGAAACCTGCGTATTTAAATGGTTTCTTTATACAGTTTTACTAACACGGTTAACACAACCTGCAATTCCACCGTTTGAAGTACACTGTTTAACAGTTTAAATTAGTAATTAGTAATTATTTAATTGAATTAGGTTGCATTACACAGTTTGAATGACAGTTTAAAATACACACCATAAATTGCACAGCCTGAATTACACAGTTTAAATTAGACAGTTTAAATCACAGTTTAAATTACACAGTTTAAATTACATAGTTTAAATTAGACAGTTTAAATTACACAGTTTAAATTACACAGTTTAAATCACAGTTTAAATTACATAGTTTAAATCACAGTTTAAATTACACAGTTTAAATTACACAGTTTAAATCACAGTTTAAATCACAGTTTAAATTACATAGTTTAAATCACAGTTTAAATTACACAGTTTAAATTACACAGTATAAATCACAGTTTAAATCACAGTTTAAATTACACAGTTTAAATCACAGTTTAAATCACACAGTTTAAATTACACAGTTTAAATCACAGTTTAAATCACACAGTTTAAATTACACAGTTTAAATCACAGTTTAAATCACACAGTTTAAATTACACAGTTTAAATCACACAGTTTAAATCACAGTTTAAATAACAGTTTAAATTACACAGTTTAAATCACAGTTTAAATCACACAGTTTAAATCACAGTTTAAATAACACAGTTTAAATCACAGTTTAAATCACAGTTTAAATAACAGTTTAAATAACAGTTTAAATAACAGTTTAAATTACACAGTTTAAATAACAGTTTAAATAACAGTTTAAATCACAGTTAAAATTACAGTTTAAATCACAGTTAAAATTACAGTTTAAATCACAGTTTAAATCACAGTTTAAATCACACAGTTTAAATTACACAGTTTAAATCACAGTTTAAATTACACAGTTTAAATCACAGTTTAAATCACAGTTTAAAACAGTTTAAATTACACAGTTTAAATCACAGTTTAAATTACACAGTTTAAATCACAGTTTAAATTACATAGTTTAAATCACAGTTTAAATTACACAGTTTAAATTACACAGTTTAAATCACAGTTTAAATCACAGTTTAAATTACATAGTTTAAATCACAGTTTAAATTACACAGTTTAAATTACACAGTATAAATCACAGTTTAAATCACAGTTTAAATTACACAGTTTAAATCACAGTTTAAATCACACAGTTTAAATTACACAGTTTAAATCACAGTTTAAATCACACAGTTTAAATTACACAGTTTAAATCACAGTTTAAATCACACAGTTTAAATTACACAGTTTAAATCACACAGTTTAAATCACAGTTTAAATAACAGTTTAAATTACACAGTTTAAATCACAGTTTAAATCACACAGTTTAAATCACAGTTTAAATAACACAGTTTAAATCACAGTTTAAATCACAGTTTAAATTACACAGTTTAAATTACACAGTTTAAATCACAGTTTAAATTACACAGTTTAAATTACACAGTTTAAA
Source organism: Salminus brasiliensis (assembly GCF_030463535.1). Classification (NCBI taxonomy): domain Eukaryota; kingdom Metazoa; phylum Chordata; class Actinopteri; order Characiformes; family Bryconidae; genus Salminus; species Salminus brasiliensis. The sequence continues at coordinate 11,012,672 of NC_132879.1, forward strand.
TCACAGTTTAAATAACAGTTTAAATAACAGTTTAAATAACAGTTTAAATTACACAGTTTAAATAACAGTTTAAATAACAGTTTAAATCACAGTTAAAATTACAGTTTAAATCACAGTTAAAATTACAGTTTAAATCACAGTTTAAATCACAGTTTAAATCACACAGTTTAAATTACACAGTTTAAATCACAGTTTAAATTACACAGTTTAAATCACAGTTTAAATCACAGTTTAAAACAGTTTAAATTACACAGTTTAAATCACAGTTTAAATTACACAGTTTAAATCACAGTTTAAATCACAGTTTAAATCACACAGTTTAAATCACAGTTTAAATTACACAGTTTAAATCACAGTTTAAATCACACAGTTTAAATCACAGTTTAAATCACAGTTTAAATAACACAGTTTAAATCACAGTTTAAATCACAGTTTAAATTACACAGTTTAAATTACACAGTTTAAATCACAGTTTAAATTACACAGTTTAAATCACAGTTTAAATAACAGTTTAAATAACAGTTTAAATTACACAGTTTAAATAACAGTTTAAATTACACAGTTTAAATAACAGTTTAAATAACAGTTTAAATCACAGTTAAAATTACAGTTTAAATCACAGTTAAAATTACAGTTTAAATCACAGTTTAAATCACAGTTTAAATCACACAGTTTAAATTACACAGTTTAAATCACAGTTTAAATCACAGTTTAAATTACACAGTTTAAATCACAGTTTAAATTACACAGTTTAAATCACAGTTTAAATTACACAGTTTAAATTACACAGTTTAAATCACAGTTTAAATCACAGTTTAAATTACACAGTTTAAATCACAGTTTAAATTACACAGTTTAAATCACAGTTTAAATTACACAGTTTAAATCACAGTTTAAATCACAGTTTTAAATTAAACAATTGGAATTAGTTTATACAGCATAAATTATACAGTTTGATGTACACAACTTAAATTGCACAGCCTGAATTACACAGTTTAAATTACACAATCAGAATTAGTTTTAATTACACAGTTTAAATTACACAATCAGAATTAGTTTTAATTACACAGTTTAAATTACACATCTTAGATTACATGATTGGAATTAGTTAGAATTATAGTTTGGGTTACCCTATGAGTTATAATAGTATTCTGTTAACACATACATATATGATGCTAATTTGACAGATATGATGTCATTTATGGACCCATTCAGGTTCCTGTAGGAGACTGAGGTTAAAAATCCATCACTTTGCTCTATGTCTCAATCTCTCAGAACAGGCTGGATAAAATGAGTTTCATTTCCAGAGAGAGAGACATTAAAGAGTAGCAGGGTTTCAAGGTGGACGTCTCTCTCTCTCTCTCTCTCTCTCTCTCTCTCTCTCTCTCTCACTCACTCACGTGTGATGGTGAGATTAAACTCTGTTTGGATTAAGTCCTCTTCAAACTGACGGAGTTTGGCAATGGAGCAGGATCAGGCCACAGTTATCTGCCAAATAAACACACACACACACACACACACACACACACTACATTACACAACACAACCAAAAACACACATACAAGACACAAACACATTACACAACACAACTACCCCCCTCCCCTCAGCACACACACACACGCAGTATTATAACAGCATTGTAAAGTGGATAAGGAGAACTAATCTGCTTCAGAGAAAACATAAATCTATTTTTGTAATCTGTCTCCTCTGATTCACAGTGTGAGTAACAGCGTTTGGTTCACGCAGCTGGATTTACACCGTTTCATCTGATTTCACTCACGTAGTTTAACTGACAGCTTGAATTACTGTTCGATTTACAGTGCAAAATAGGTTGGCTTCCAAACTTTCATTAATACAGTTTGATTTTAAACCGTTTGATTGAGGTCGTTTGATTTAGACAGTTTAGTTTAATGTAGTTTAATCCGGTTGGTAGTTTGATTGATGGCGTTTAACTGAGGTAGTTTGATTGATGGCGTTTAATTGAGGGAGTTTGATGTAGTTTCATTGGGTTGGTAGTTTGATTGATGGAGTTTAATTGGGTTGGTAGTTTGATTGATGGAGTTTAACTGAGGTAGTTTGATTAATGTAGTTTAATTGAGGTAGTTTGATTTATGCAGTTAAATTGAGGTAGTTTGATTTATGCCGTTTAATTGAGGTAGTTTGACTGATGAAGTTTAATTAAGGTAGTTTAAATGAGGCAGTTTAATTAAGGTAGTTTGATTGATGCAGTTTAATTAAGGTAGTTTGATTGATGCAGTTTAATTAAGGTAGTTTGATTTCCACAGTTCCACAGTTGATTTCCACACTGTAAGCGTAGTGGAGGCAGAATGCTGGGGTTTACTCACTTGTTCACAATCAATTGAAATGATAATATATAAATGTAATATTTATAAATAAAAATAATCATTTACTTACTTAAACTTACTTATTTACTTACATGTTGACTTCCACAAATTTAAAGTCATTTTTAACCCCCAATGCCCCAAAGAGCACCATCAACCAAACGTCTTCATTTAGCACTCCACCACTTTACACACACCACCTCCTCTGTGTGTCCCTGGCTGTCGCTTGATGACCCCTGTTTTTCAGTGTACTTTGCTTAAATCAATTATTCATAAATCAGAAGAGCTGAGCTGTTAAACTGTAAAGTTTGCAGAGAGCAGTGGTCCTCCAGCACTAAGGTCAAGAAACATGACTGCAGTCCAGTTTTGTTGTCTGGCTGTAACCTTGTAGTCTTCTCATACGCTGAGTTTCATGGTACTTCTGGCACTACAGAAATAACTAGTTATTGAAGTAGATCTAGCTGTGATGTGGGTCCTGTTGTGTCTTCAGGTTCAGGTTCGTTGGTCCACTTTGTCTGAGTGAACATTCAGACATTAAATCACATGACTGCTGCTGAATCTACAGTTTATTATGGATTAGATGAGAGCTGAAAAGATGACAGACAGCGTTACCTTAAAGACGTAGTTTAAGGAGGTTGAATCAACGTGGAAATCATGTATCATTCTTTTACCACAACCATACATGACGTAGAATACATGATGAGGATGACTGAGAGTGTTGTTTGGAGAGTGGTAGAACTAATATCATGGTAAATGAGTATTGGAAATCTACACCTAAACCTATCCTTAACCTACATCGTAATCTACACCTAAACCTAATCTTAACCTACAGCTTAATCTACACCTAAACCTAACCTTAACCTAGACCTTAATCTACACCTAAACCTAACCTTAACCTACAGCTTAATCTACACCTAAACTTAACCTTAATCTAGACCTTAATCTACACCTAAACCTAATCTTAAACTACACTTAAGCTACACATTAATATGCAAAATATAATCGTAATTTAACCTTAACCCACACTTTAATTTACACCTTAATCTACACCCAAACATAAACCTAACCTTAATCTACATCTAATCTACACCTAAACCTAACCTTAATCTACACCTAGATCTGACCCTACCCTGCACCTTAATCTACACCTTTACACCTAAACCTAATCTTAAACTACCCTCAACCTACACATGAATTTACATGTAGTCTACACCTAAACCTAAACCTAATTTTACAACTTAATCCACAAAAATAATCTTAATTTCACTTTAACCCACACTTTGATATCCACCTTAATCTCCACCTAAACTTAACCTAAACCTACATTTAAATCTACACCTAAATCTAATCTTAACCTACATGTTAACCTTCACCTTACCCTACACCTTAAACTACACCTAAACCTAACTTAACCCACACTTTAGTCTCCACCTTTAGTCTAATCCTAAACTACCCATAACCTAATCTTAATCTACACCTTAATCTACGCCTAAACCTAACCTTAACCCACACTTTAATCTACATCTTAATCCACACCTAAACCAAATCTTAATCACACCTTAATCTACACCTAAACCTAACCTTAACCCACACTTTAATCTACATCTTAATCCACACCTTAATCTACGCCTTTACCTACACCTTTATCTGCACCTAAGACTAACCATAACCTTACCCTAACCTACACCTTTATGTGCACCTCAGACTAAACTTAACCTACACCCTAATCTACACCTAAACCTAATCTTAACCCTTTCTCTAAGGCTAACCTTACCTATCATACCTACAATTCTTGCTGTTTCTCCATCTATGTTTTCTCAAGCACACTAAAACTACAGGGTTTAGACTAAGTGGGGCAGTGGTGGCTCAGCGGTTAGAGCTCCGGGCTGTCGATAACAGGGTTGTGGGTTCGATTCCCGGGCTTGGCAAGCTGCCACTATTGGGCCCTTGAGCAAGACCCTTTACCCTCTCTGCTCCCCGGGCGCTGGAGTTGGCTGCCCACCGCTCTGGGTGTGTGTGTGTACTCACTGCCCCTAACCTTAATCTACATACAATGCCCCTAACACATGTGTGTGTGTGTGTGTGTGTGTGTGTGTGTGTGTGTGTGTGTGTGTGTGTGTGTGTGTGTTCACTACCAGATGGGTTAAATGCAGAGGACACATTTCGCTGTACAGTGTACAGTGACAAATACGTGCACCTTAAGTCCTAATGTTAACAGTGCGGGTTTGGCAGGTTAGAATGCACTAACCCGTCTGTGCTAACAGGAAGCAATGAAGCATTGCTGTGCTAAGGTGTGTCACTGCAAGATCTCCTGCCACCAGCCGTTGCACTTGTATCGTTACCTGCCATGTTTTTCTAACAATTGTTCAAGAAGTGAGTAGCTCCTCTCTTTCTGTTTCGCATTGCATTACTGTATTTTATTTTCATTTTTATTTTCATTATTTTCATATTTTCATTATTTTCATTTTTACATATATTTTTATATATTTATGTATATTTTATTTATTTAAGTACTGCTGTCTGAGTAAAACTGGGTCCTTGGGTACCACAATTTCGTTCCACCCCATGTACCACATGTGATGCGAATGACAATAAAGTCTCCTTGAATCCTTGAATCCTTGATAATAGTGTCCATCTAATGCTGCACTCATGTGCTAATCAGAAGATCCCACATACATTGAGCATGCTCAAATCACGCTCAGTTGCTTTGTTATTGTCGGTACGTAGCTAGCAGAGTAGTCAGTTACTTTCCACAAGCCATCCGTGCCCTGAATGGGGACAGGGACTAGGACACTAAATTAAAATATCTACATACACAAACTGGACCCTCACTCACTACAATACACAACCATGGCTCGCGGAAAACACACTACGGACAATAACGAAAATATTTCTTTTTAACTCACACATACACTCACATACAGATAAATATGTACATATGTATACATATATATATATATATATATATATATATATATATATATATATATATATATATATACACACACACAGACACGCACTATTTCATCTGTGTATATATATTTGTATTTTTATTTTATTTTTGCTTATATTTCTATATTTCTGTATTTTCATATTTTTATATTTTATTTTTGAACTTAAATGTAACTTATTCTATTTTATTTTTTTTATTTTATTTTTCTTTTGCACTTTTGCACTTTACTTCATTAAGTTAAGGTTTAGTTTTTAGTTTCTAGTGTCTTTATTGTATAGCTTTGATGTGGGCAGGCTGTCATAAAAGCATTTCCCTGCGAGTTATACTGTGTATGACTATGTATGTGACAAATATTTTTTTTTTTTTTTTTTTTAGCTGCGGATAGAGCGATAAATAGCACTGTTCTGTAGCAAGTTAAATTCACGTAGATTACAGATTACTTCTCGGCCTTGTTAAAAGGTTGAAGGTCACCTCAGCTCGGGAACCCGGGTATCAAAATGATCTCCTAGTTTCCTTCTAGAAATCATGACTTGAGGGCTACCAGTGAACAGGTGGAAAAACAACCATATAGGTTATATTTCTGGACTGGATCATTCAACCAATATGGACGTTTCTATGTGAGATCATGTTGATCAGAGGGTCCTTCAGATAATAAATATCCTTCAGATGAGTCAGTGTAGTGGTTGGTGTGGTGCAACAGATAACACCACTACCTGCCAGTGAGCTACTACACCATGTCTGGGTGACTATGCTGCGCTACACTAATAAGAGTCCTTGGGCAAGACTCCTAACACTGCATTGGCCCTCCTCTGTAATATGAGTAACCTTGTAAGTTGCTCTGGATAAGAGCTTCAGCTAAATGCTGTAAATGTAAATGTGCCAGTCTCTCAAGGGATTTTATGACTCCAGTGGTCAGTGATGATAAGTCAGTGGTCATTTTGTCTAGTGATGGCAGCAAGAAGGTTCATCACACAGCTCCAATGAATTCTTCAGATCTGTCTGGTCAGAGCAGACCTCCAGACAAGAGGGTGAAACATCATCTGGGCTAGGGGTCTCCCTCACTTTCTGTCTGTTGACACATTTCTCAGATCTTCAGGGCAGTCTGGATGGTTGGCTGGATGGATGGGAGTCAGAGTTGGGTGGAGAGGTGTTGATGTTGGTGTGAATTGGAGCAGGAGAGCTTTCGAACCTGCAGTTATACGAGCCCAGCACCTTTTCCTGCAAGCTTTTCTACTCAGCTTTTAGGGAGTTATCAAACTACTAGTGCTTGATTTCTTTGTTCATAGTGTTCCTTGCCATGTTGTACAGCCTCCAGTCTCCACTTCAGCCTGCTTCTTCTTTTGACAGATGTTGCTGTCTCAGGCTGGCTTAGAACCAGGGGTAGTCGTCAGTGTGTTTAATGAATTAAGTCCTGGCTGGACCACAATTGTTCTTACAGAAGGTGAAGTAAGAGTCACAGTGTCTGTGTATTCATTCAGGTTGCTAATGCTCAAAAATCCTCCAGTCCGTGTCTTCTAGACAGTTGTGTAGTCTGTCCTTTGCCTCATGTGTCCACTGAAATTACCATAGATGTTAGCTTCTGTCTGTAGGTTGGTAGAAGATGAGATAGGCAGTGATCAGAGATGTCCAATGGGAACAGAGGAAGAACAGAATGGTATGTTTTATACAATGTGTGCATGATTTGGGGAACAAGGCTCTAAATAATCTTTTATAAACTTGACAATGGCGCCATCAGCTGGCTGGAATGGGTCATATGTGATTCATGGTACTGCATGGTGTGTTCCAAGCCAGTAAAATACAAACTATACACACACACACATACATATATTTATATATAGATAGATAGATAGATAGATTAGAATTGAACACTTCCACACTGTGCTACCTGAAGGTGTCCAGGAGAAACCTGGAACCAAGCACTGTTCGTCAAATTACTTCAAAAGATCTTAACTACTTTCTTCATTATAAGAAATCCTTGTTCCTTGTTACTGCATTTATGTCCAGCTGTATCAGTTGTAGTGTGATCTGGAAATTTAACAGTAAATACTCTCTCATTACTGAGATACATGATGTTTGAGCTTAGGTGCCTAATGCCTCGACACACTGCTGTATATTAATATAAAGAAAATACACTTGAGAGTTCAAACATCTGCTTTGAACTACTACCAATAACTGTTTCTCTTAAATCAGATCTAAAACGAATATGCTATTATTTAATATATACACCACTGTGTCTGCCTGAGCCCACTCTGTATACCATGTGGAGTATGGATAACGACAGTTCTTCCAATCTGCAGGACCCACTGGAATCAATGGTAGAGTTCATGCTGGGATTAAGGCAAATGGTGGAAATACTAAGAAATGCAGATGTTCAGTAACTCATGGAGAAGAGTGATAATCTAAAGGAATACATCTGCCCAGCAGTTCTGGGAAAGTTTGGGAAATGTAAACTACTTTTAAAGGAAGTGTGTTTGAACAGCTTGAAGCAGCTGAAGGGGGAGAGAAGAGGGAGGGTGTCACTTTTGAAGGGCCAGACTGCATCGAATTCAGCCGTATGCAAAAGCCTGGGAACCCCTTGTTATTTTATCTTGGGGGTCCAACCTTAAATAAGAAGAATGGGTATAACACAATAGTTCAACAGCTTAATTGGTTCCCACTTGCTATCCCAACTTGCAAAGGTGCATCTTGATGGTTGCTAAGGTAGCTACGGTCCCTATGGTGTCTCAGGTGGTTGGTAGCAGTGGCAGACTAATTAAAAGGGCACTTACTGCATGATATAAGGCCACACCACCATGCAAAAGGCTGTGATGAGGCACCATGTATGATAAAATAGTCATTATCCTTGATTAACATGAAGATTACATTAATAATCTGTACGACTTCAGGGAAAGCTTGCTGTATTTCCTCCTCACACACAACAGCAGCATGTCAGGGTTATGACCTTAATGTAGGGTTTGACTGTATTAAAAGGACAAGTGTGTCATATTTTAAACTTATTTATCTTAAATAATTATGAAATAATATGTCAACTATAACAATGATATATAAAAAGCAGATAATAAACAATTACATAAATAAGAAAATAAAATCTGATACACGTGACCATCCCTGCACTGCACGAACCTCAACGATACATACAGATTTCTAAGTTACTTGAGTAAAAAAGGCAGGAGTTAAGGGGTTAATAGGTAGTGTGTGCTATATGCTGGGAGCAAAAATCATATATGCTGGGTCTTTTTTCATGCCTTGTTTTTAAACAATTGTTTGGAAAGTCAAATGAACCTTTTTTTCTGGTAACTGTTTGATGGTGCATACCTTCTGGCTCTCTCCTTTTAACTAGGCTGTTATAGTCAGACCTGCTGGAGTCGTCAGACACACTCTGACACTGCTCAGCATTCTCTGCTCTCTATAAAATCCTCTCAGAACTAACTCTCTCTTTTTACCTTCTCAGAGTAAATGGCCACCCGGCCCGACCTGCTGGAAGACTGCCCACTGAGGTCCCCTCTACCTGCATCAAACCAGCTGCCACCTACCGGTCCAACCATCAGGCCCCCCACCCACCACCACCCATGCCAGACCAGCGGCTCACCCTCGTACCACTGCTACCTGACTAATAACCATGTTAAAACCTAAATGGACTCGTAACTATCTGCCACTATTAATATCACCACTATTAACTATCTGCTGTACCTGGTTTGGTATTTTTTATCATTAATGTTTAAATAGTTCTGACCAGAGGAGGACGGGTCGGGTCGGGTCTTGGTTCCTCCCAAGGTTTCGTCCTCCAGCTCTGAGGGAGTTTTTCCATGCCACTGTCGCCGTTGGCTGCTCACTGGGGGTCTTTGATCCTTCATGTCTTTTTCGTTATTTCTTTTTCAGACTCTGGTAAAATTGAGTAAAACATAAATGGCTGGAATAGACTTTAGTTGGGAATGGGAATGTTTACAACTATAACAACTGTGTATCTAATATAATAATCTTATATACAGGACACAGCTGCACAGTGTGTTCTGCATGTACCCAGGGTTTGAGAGGTAAATTCAAAATCTAATCAGAAGTATTTGGCGGGAACCCTAGACTGTCGTCACAGCATCCACTCTGCAGTTTCTTTCTCTCTCCATTGCAAGGGCACCTCATTGTGTTGTCTTGTTGGAAGGGTATCTAAGTGGCATTTTTTTAGAATGTCAAGGTTGTCCTGTTGTGAGGGTCCCTATAGAGCTATGACGCACCTATCTGGGCACTTCAGCATATTTTCCCACCTGTAGAAATACCTATAGAGCACTGCATCCTATTTCTGGAATTCTGGAATTGGTTCTGGAATTGGTTCGTTTTCCAGCTCTGTCTGGGATCTGCTGGATTTTCCTTTGAGACAACAGTGGTTGAGGTTCACGATACCTCAGTTACATGGCTTTTATTGTCCATGTGGTTCTTTCTAGAACCTCTGGTTCTAGTAAAAAAGCTTCTTCACACGCAACGTCTCAGTAAACCAATGGTTCTCTGAAGAACCTGTGACCTAAACTTGGTACTTTGGGGAACCAGAGGTGTCTTTTCTTCTGTAGCATCATGCCAAGGTCAGGCTGTAGAGCTGTCTGTCATTCTAGGACGTGACCGGATTAGCCAATCGTGGCGCGGATGGGCGGGGCTTGCCGGAATACGGGTGTGGGGAAAAGAAGTGGTCGCAGCTCGGGATTTTTACCGCAATGCATCAGACGTAGCCTCTCTCTCTCTCTCTCTCTCTCTCTCTCTCTCTCTCGCGCGCGCGACTCACTTCGACTTTGGGCTCAGGATGGCTGTCCAGCTGGTGAACAGATAGAGCTGCTATTCTTTCCTTCTTTCTTTTCCTTTTTCTTCTCTGGCGTGTAGCGTAGCTGAAACAGGACTGCACTGACCCTGCCAGCAACCACTGGACACTATACCCCCCGTTTCTTTAATCCAGAGGACAAAAAGAGGAGGAGGAGGAGGAGGAGGAGGAGAAGAAGGGCAGAGAGAGGACAGGAGCGCGTGAGCCTTGCTGCCCAGAATAAACACGGTCGTGCGAGGTGCAAAGATGCACAGTAGAAATGCGTTTGCATGTTAAGAGAGTGGGCTAGCAGACTTTGTGCCGGGCGTTTGATTGATTGTAAGCTTAGAGGTGGGGGGGCGTAAAAAGCTGCATGCAGGCCTCGCAGGTGTCCCGGACGCGCGTGACGCCACGTTTATAGAAATCTACCTGTTTTGAGGAGTTTCATTATTATAATAAGGCGTGTTGGAAATAAGGCAGGCTGTGTGTGTGTATGTTTGTGAGTCTTCTGCTTAGATTGCACTCCTGTAGAGCTCAGGACTATCATCAGTCTCAGGTTTTGCCCTTAGAAGTAGTTCATTGATTGCCTGGCTGAAATCTAGCTGTCACAGGCTGCCACTGCACCACTGCAACTCAAAAGCAGTAATAATACAGAGCTGAAAAAGATCCCCTGGTGCAGTTTGCTATGCATGTAGAGCCAAAGAACTGAGGCACTTTGAGCATGTGTTTGAATGGAGCTCTGAGGAATGCTCCTCGGCTTCAGTGTGCATGCGTTTATTTTTAGGCTTCATCCTGCAGAAGCTTCAAAGGATGCCAACTGCTGCTCTGGGCCTTGACGTACTATTTTCGTAAGCTGAAGTCGCACAGTTACTGATAAAGTGGCCTAAAAACCAGAGAAAAGGGTCTTTCACAGATCAGTCGTAGCAGTGCGAGTGGTGGGCTTTGAGAAGATTGTGAAGGGCCACTGTTGTTCGGGTTCCTGTAGGGATACACACTCGTGGTCGCTGTAGGGAACAAAAACACCTAGAGTCTGCTCTCGCTGATGTAACCACAGAGCTGCTGACTCAACCTAAACAGCTACAGAGACTCCTTAGCCAGGCACTGTAATCATTTGCACAAGGAAAACAAGTCCAGAAAGTCAGGCAGTCAAGAAATGACGTCAGCAGCCAGAAAACAGTCCCCTCTACCCACAGCGAGGATGGATCAGATGGTGCATCACTTCCTGTCCGGCATGTCCGCCAGGTGCCTCTTGTTCCTCTGTGTGCTGTTTGCTCTGTGTGGTGAGTCTGCATTTTCTCACAGCAGCGTCTACATGATTACACCACAGGACGGTCTGTCTGTGACTCCCTCACCTTGAACTGCACTCTTAAAGAGCCTGTATTCGATGGGCTTCATGCATCATCTCCTATCTGACTGTTTTCAGACTCCTCTTTATCCCTAGTAAAATTAATCAGGCTGTTTTTGTTACTGTGCCTTTAAGACTGATATATGTAATGAGCTCTGGTTTAATGGACCTAGGGCAGAGCTGAAGTGTGGTAGATGGAATAGATGTATATACAATTACACTGTTTACAAAATATATGGATACACTCTGGGGCAGAATGAGTTACAACATACATCTTTAATAGAAAAAAGAGGATTTGGTGGACCGGTTTGAACTTTTGGTGGAGCATATTATACACAGATGCATTACATTAGCACCACTGACTGGTGACGTGAAAAGCATTGATTATCTACAGTGGTATCTGTTAAAGAGTGGCAGCAGGTGAACAGTCAGTTCCTGAAGGTGATGAAGATGTTAAAAACAGTTAAAATGGGCAAGCGAAAGATTCTGAGCCACTCTGAAAGGGGCCACACTGTGATGGCTAGACGACTGGGTCAGAACATCTCCATAACATCAGGCAGGTCTTGTGGGGTGCTCCCAGTATGCAGTAGGTAGTAAAACCTGCAACAGGGGCACTTAAGGCTCATTGATGCAATCCATGGAGGCCCCACCTCACAACCTACAGGACTGCTAAAGCACCTTGGTGCCAGATACCACAGGACGTCTAAGAGGTCTTGTGGAGTCCATGCCTCGAATGGTGAAATAGGTACTATGGTGCTAATGTTATGGCTGATCGGTATTTACAGCACACTCTTAGCAAGTTGCAACTTAACCAGATGACTGTGGCAGAATTCTGATTGGATATCTGATCAGTTGTCGTGGCAATATTGGGAGGGTTAAATTAGTTGTGTTGATTTCCTGACATTGACTTCCTGGCTACATATTTAGGGTAAGGAAAGTTCTCCCAGATGTTAACTTTCATAGTCCATTCCCCAATCATCCCTGTGTGTGGAGTCACTGTTCTGTTGGAACAACCGTTTGTGTACAGGTTTCCACGTTCTTGCTGATGGTTTGAGGTTCTGCTGAAGAATTCTGAGGTAGTCCTGCTTCGTCATTATTCCATCCACTTGTGCAATGTGCTAGTTCATCTAGCAGTAAAACAGCCCCAGAGCATGGTGCTATTGCCACAATGCTTAACAGTTGGTTCAGTTCTTTACTGTTGTTCCTGAGGCTGAATACTCAAATATCTTTGTCTCTTCTGACCATAAAACTTTCCTTCATAAGGTATTTTCTTCGTTCATATGGTCAACTGTAAACTTTGAGCTTGACTGTGTCTATCAAAAGAGGGGCTTTGTGCGTAGACGGCAGCCTCGCAGTTAAATTCACTTGACTGTAGGCTGTGACACTGGTGTTCCAGCAGCTCTCAATAACTGTACTTACTTACAATTCTTTGAACCATAGCAGGGTAATTTAACAATATTTATTATTTTGTGATCAATTTTGTTGTGCACAGTATTACTGAGAATCTTGTGGATGTTGGCATGCTTAAAGAACACTGACCAACTGCACGTTTCATTACGAAAAGCATAGTTAGTCCTTTATAATTGTACTAAAAGCATGGGATAGTATTTGGATAGAAGTTTAAAATTACCTCTACTGGTACATTTTGTTGGCACGTTAAAATATTGCAATAAATATTGTGTACCGTAAAAATGTCTGTAAGAGACATTCCTGACTTGTGTAAATCTACAATCATTCTTCTTCAATCGGCACTGAGCTCCTTGGACTTTCCCATTGTACTGTGTGCTGGTCAGTTTAATGAATGCTGTCAAATAAGCCCTTTTATAAGAGCACAGAGATGCTACTAGCTGTAGTCCATCATGATCACTAGCAGAAAGTTAACAGGCTTTGGTAGACATTTCTGAACTGCATTATTAATCTGTTTGGGTGTGTGTATAGTTTTCACTTAGTATATATCATTTTTATACTCTGTGTTGGCACAGAAAAGCCAAAAAATAAACTTGTGCTCCAATTTCTTGTTTTTTATCCTATTAAAGATGTATGTTCAAAAAAAACATCACAATTGGACGTTCATGTCTGTAATAAGCTAAAGTTAAAGTAAATTTATGACCATAACTGTATGTAAAACTGTAGTTTTTGTGAAATGACTTTGACCATGTGGAAGGATGAGGGACCACCTACTACAATCAGACATTAATATATATAAGACATTGGTCTTGTTGGCAGATCAAGTCAATTTTTGTGGTTCTCCACCAAAAAAGAAGAGGTAGAACTTTCAGACACGTACAACTAAACCGTAGTATATAAGATTTGCACAAACAGTACCAGTCAAAGGTTTGCAGGCACCTGGTTAAATGTGTTTTGATCATAAAATGATCATAAAAAACATTTAATCCAAATGGTAGGGTGACCATATTTTCAGTTTTCAAAAAAGAGAATGCTGGGGACACACGGGTATCCACTGCAGTTAGGATGTTGTGCCCCCCCGGTCTGAAGTAAGCCTAAGATGTAAATTGATATTAAGGCTAGTCATTGGTTTTGCTAAATGAGTACATGTGGATGTATTAATGTACATTAGTATACTGTAGCTGCATGGTTTGAGAGGTATTTTCAACCATTACACATTCACATTGCCTTAGTCCCACAACTTAGTCTTACCTATTTGACCCCCCCACCCCACCTCGCCATTCTAACTATAGTGGATACCCATGTTCCCCCATTGTCCTCTTTTTTTTAAATAAGAAAATGGTCATTCTAGCAGTCACATTAAATGTTTTTAAGATGGTGATCAGCACACATTCAACCAGATGTGTCCAAACTATTGACCGGTACTGTATACATGATTTTTACAGACTGACAGTGTAGTTGGCTTACTGAGTACCCCAGCAGTACAACTGTCTTAATTTTTGCCTGATAAGAAGAAATTCTGATGTTGTGACCAAAAATTGGCTGCTGTATAACTGATATCAGATAGACTGCATTATATACTCCACTCTCCTGACGCTGCCCCCCCTAATCCTACACACTATTTGATCTCTCGCTTAAAGCTCATTTGCACATCCTGTCTTTGTCAGAAAGCAGTATAGATAGTGTCATTTAAACCCCGCCCCCAGAGCGCCAGGGTGTCTCGAGCTTAATTACATGTAAACTAATCCCTTACCTTGCGCAACCTAAAGACGTCAGTAAAACTGGGTACCGCGAAAACGTTCTAATCCACTTCTGAATAAATAATGATTAAGCTAAAATCTTCATGAAGAGGCTAAATATAGGGTGACAGATCTCTGTGAAATGCAAAGAACATTCTTGGCATCTTGGACAACCCAAAAATACCAAATACCAAAAAGTCATCTCATCTTGATTGAAGCTGTGAAGGAGGATTTCAGCGTTTGCGCCCACATGTTAATGAGGTTTTTAGGCAGGACAGAAATAGCATACCATGCACTGTTCTTTGAGCAATGCCACTTTTGATTCTATAAGGAACCATATTTGTAAAAGAGGGGTGTATGTGTAAGGACCCTTTAAAGGTCTAAAGGACCTACATGTTCTTCACACTCACACATCCCTGTCACAAACACGGTTCTTTATGGAACTGAAAGTGGTACTGCTGTGGAATCGCTCAAAGAACCATCTGAAGCGCCTGTAGTATTTGTAAGAGTCTAGGCTTCCACATGGCATATAATGAAACAGCAAAGTTAGCTGTTTAAAATGGATAGTTCTGATTGTAATATACTCAACATATCAACAGCTATGACCCCCTCATGTACAATTAAATAAAGCCATTGTGCTGTTAATGGGCTGCTATGTTGCTAATGGGCTGTTAGTCTACTGATAGATGAAGTAAATAAACTCCTCTTTGTTTAATCTGAGGAGCTGACCGTTTATGTTCTCGGCAGTTAGAACTAGGCCAATCAGCTTAGCTAAAAGCTAAACAGCTCCTACTTTTATGATCAGCGTTTGACTTTGAACTGAAGTATCGCCTTAGTGTTTGGATTGGGTTAGAACTGCAATATATATAAAACTAAGGAATATATTACTGCGGTGTTGAACCAGCGTTAGACACTGTGGTTTGGTTAGATCTGCCTAAAGTAGTGTTAATCAGAATCAGAAGCAGAAATACTTTATTGATCCCAGGAGGTAAATTGCAGTTGTATTGTTGCAACCGTGTGTGTAGGAGTAAACACTATAAAATAAATTTAGAACAAAGAGAGAAAAAATTGAGAAAAAACTTGAAAAATGTTCATGTATATAAATTATATGAATATAGTAAAGGGGCATATTGGTAATAACTGTGCTAATAAGTATGGTCAAAATGATTGCATTGATTTATTGCACATATTACATTGAATCATGGTACTATTATTATTATTGCACATATGAACAGTATCATTTAAGTATTTCAACTATTTAAACCAAGCTGCATCTCAAATATCTGTGCATGGTTGTAAACATCATACAACAAGAGTTACAAAGTTTTAGCTTCTACAGGACAGATCAGTTTTAGGTCACAATAACAATAAACTTACTGTAGGGTGGCTGATGATGTTAGAGCTGTTTTTAGTTTTTTGAGATTTATTGAAATCAGGGAAGCTTTAAATATTCACAATTTGACAATACAGATGCTCCTCACATCATTGGTATTATATTAGTGAACCTGGTGCTTCAGGTTCCCTCACTAGCTCCAGCTCTGAAGCTGCTTTGCTGGTTCTGGAAGCTAGAAGACTTAAAAACCGTTAATCTAATCCATTCTATACTGGGAAACATTTGGCACTTCAGTGGTTATTATCATTCAAAAAAGCTGAATGTAATCTTATAACCCACCTGGGACTCTTTTACAGTTCGGTTTCCTCTACAAAGGTCATTTTTAAACTGGAAACTGGACTTTTTGATGACGTTGAAACATTGGTGTTTTATTTAGTTTTGTTTAAAATGTGTGTCTCCTGATGTACCTGTCTGTCTCTGTGTGTGCTGCAGTGTCTTTGGGTGATGGGGCGTGTGCCGAGGTGGACTCAGACACGGAGGCCGTGGCCGGTCAGGACTTTAAACTGGGCTGCATCTCCTGTAAAATGAGAGGAGAGGTGGAGGCCTCAGCTACAGCCGACTGGTACTTCAGAGCCAGAGGAGAGATTGACTTTGCACATGTGAGTTATCTGTGTGTGTGAGTGTATGTATCTCTATGTTTTTAGGGGGGATCAATAAAAATGGTCCAAAATTACTGTGAAAGTTAATCTCCATTAAGAGTTAATGATGATTGTGGGGTTTTGTGTTCATTTATACATTCAGTACTTGGTTGGGGCTCCTTCACTACAAATTACTGCATCAATGCGGCATGGCATGGAGGCAATCAGCTTGTGGCGGTGCTGAGATGGTATTGAAGCCCAGGTTGCTTTGATAATGGCCTTCAGCTCATCTGTTTTGCTGGGTCAGGTGTTTCTCATCTTCCTCCTGACAATACCCTATAAATTATCTATGGGGATCGGGTCTGGAGAGTTGCCTGGCCAATCCAGCACAGTAATATCATGGTCAGCAAACCATTTGGCATTGTGGGCAAATTTCCTTTCCTTCTGGAAAAGGAAATCAGCATCTCCATAAAGCTTGTCAGCAGTGCTCTAAAATCTCCTGGTAGACGGCTGAGTTGACTTTGGACACAGTGGACCAACACCAGCAGATGACAAGGCACCCAGAGCATCGCAGACTGCAAAAAGAAAATTACACTGGACCTTAGACATCTTGGATTCTGTGCCTCTTCATGCTTTCTCCAGACTTTATTCCAAATGAAATGCAGAATTTACTTTCATCTGAAAAGAGGACTTTGGAGCACTGAGCAACAGTCCAGTTTTTTTTCTTCTCTCTGCCAGGGTAGACGCTTCTGACATTGCCTCTGGTTCAGGAGTGGCTTGATATTAGGAAATTGCCTTTTCTTGACAATCCTCTTAAGGCTGCAGTCATCCCAGTTGCTCGTGCACCTTTTCCTACAACATTTTCCCCTTCCAGACAACCTTCCATTAATAAGCTTTGATACAGCACTCTGTGAACAACCACCCATTTTAGCAGTGACCTTGTGAAGGTTGATGATCATTTTCAGGACAACTATCAAGTCAGTAGTCTTTACCATAATTGTGGTTGTGTGTGCTGAACTAGACAGAGATACACAGTATATTTACTGTTTGAATAGTAATTTACTCAGACTGTTTTTTTTTAAACATACTGATCCAAAACATTAAGACAACTCATAACTAAACAGTCGACAGACGTGTTGAATGTGGAGAAATGGGCACTGTGAAGACCTGAGACACTTTGACAAGATCCAAGTCATTATGACCATGTGACTGGGTTGGAGCATCTCCAAAACGACAAGGCTTGTGGGAGGCAAAAGTGGTCCGGGGAGGGATAAAACGACAAACCAGCCTCAGGGTGTCGGACAGTCAAGGCTCATCCTTGTGTAGGGGCAATGAAGACTATGTCATCTGGCCTGAACTGAGGTCTCATGATTGTTTAATGTTAGTTATGGGACAAATACCTCACAACACACAGTGCAGCGCCCCCTGCTGTATTACGCTGCATAGCTGCAGAACAGTCAGAGTGCCCATGCTCACCCCTATCCAGCTTCAAAGGTGTCTCCAGTCGGTGCGTTTGGACTGGAAGGAATGGATAAAGGTCTCCTGGTCTGAAGTCCTTCTTTTACATCTTCTGAGTAGTTGAGTAAATGTGCATCATTTATATTTACATTTAAGGCATTTAGCAGACGCTCTTCTCCAGAGTGACTTACAAAAGTGCTTTGTTATTTACCCAAGAAAATCCTCAGCTAGTTTGAATAGACTAATAATTCAAAGATACCTCTAAGCTTTAGACACTACTAAACACAAGTCAGTAAGGAGAGCACTCTACTATTCGCCCAAGTACATGGGTCTTCAGTCTGGGTCAGGACTCTGCCGTTCGGACACCCAGGGGAAGTTCGTTCCACCACTTCGGTGCAGGACAGAAAAGAGCCTGGACGCTTGTCTTCCGTGGATTTTGAGGGATGGCGGGTCGAGCCGAGTCGTACTTGAAGCTGGAAGGGCTCTTGGTTCGGATTGGCTTTTTGACTATTGCCATCAAGTACGGGGAGGCTGGTCCGTTCTGGGCTTTGTAGGCCAGCGCCAAGGTTCTGAATCTGATGCTGGCAGCAGCTACAGGAAGCCAGTGAAGAGAGAACACAGCAGTGGAGTGACATGGCTGAATTTAGGGACATTGAAGACGACCCGTGCCGCTGCATTCTGGAAGAGTTGCAGGGGCCTGATGGTGCGTAAAGAGAGACCAGCCAGAAGCGAGTTGCAGTAGTCAAGTCTTGAAGTGACGAGAGACTGAACGAGCACCTGGGTGGCCTCTCTAGAGAGGAAGGGTCGAATTCTCCGGATGTGGGTCTTATTTGTGTGGAACATAAGACCCGTTGTAGATCCGTTTTGCAACTGATTTAAAAGATCTGTTTAAATATATTGGTGCTAGATACCACAGGACACCTTCAGAAATCTTGGAGAGTTCAGATGACCATCAGCATATTAGGCAGATGGTCTTAGTTTGGCTCATTGGTGTATACGTACACATTCGATACATCTGTGTGTTTATATGAACATATACCTCTATACCTGTGAACTGGTAAAAAAAACTGAATGCTGCTCTGATGTTGTCACTGCATGCACAGATCTACTCCTATGATGGTGTGCTGTCTACCATAATAGACGAGCGCTTTGAGGGTCGTGTGAACTGGACCGGCAGCAGAATGACCTCTGACCTGCAGGACGCTTCCGTCTACCTCCTGAATGTTACCTTTAATGACTCTGGGGTCTATCGATGCTTCTTCAGTCGAACCCTCTCCTACGAGTACTATGAGTACCAGACCACAGCAAGCAAGGAGGTTCACCTTACTGTTGTGCCCAAAGGTACAGTACTGTATGTTATAACTACATTAGTCAGCTCAATTCATACTAAATTAAAACTGGACTAAAATTATGTTCTTTTATAGCAACAGCAGAAGGCCTGTTTAACTAAGCAGGCAATTGTAGCAGTGTGTTATAAGTGAGCTGGACTATTATTGATTTTTCTGTAGTAATCATTTGACACCTCATTGATGTTGTATTGTCTTGATATGTAATGAACATAGTACAAGCAAACAAAACAAAACAAAAACCCAGAATTCATAGATTTTTGTGTTGTTAGCGTTGTTAGTTGTGTCGTTTAAAACAAGAAAACCCAGGAGAAAAAACAGCACATCCAAAAAGAATAAAAGCCTTTAAAATCTTTTATAAAACAATCAAAACATGGTGGCTCACAGAAAGTGCTATTTTACACACAAATATGTTTTACTGTGTGTAGTGTGTAACGTACTGTTATGCAGCAGAACTCAAAGGACAAATTTGCAGCCAGTCCTTTTAGCTTTTAATATTGTAATAATAATTTAGTAACACCCAAAAATGTCATAAAATTGCCTAATGATAAAAAAAAATATTAATTAGTATAATGCAATGTAATAAAAAAATTATGTACCACATTATTACTTTACTTCAATGCTAAATAATAATGTGTTATTATAATTTAAAATAGAATAATTCATAAATTATTGGGGAATTATTGTGATATTACGTGCTTCAATGGACACTAGAAAGGGCATTTGAAAGAGGTTATATGAATCTTTTATGTCAAACCTAAAAACAATGAAAAAAAAATGGATTTGTCAATTCCAGTGCTGTTCTGAGAGCTTTCTTCAAAGACTGAAGGATGAAACGTACGTGATGCCGAGCAGAAATGTGTTTTTGGGATAATGATTCTACTGTTCTAGTTCTTTAGTGGTTTCGGACCCACAAAGTAAAAGACATCCTAAAAAAGGATTTTCTCCTGGGGACATTGAATGTAGACTGTCTGCCCATTTTTGTATCATATTAACATCTAATTATAACTAAGGAGCTGTGAGCGGTTCCAGACATTCATTCCTTCCTCGGTGTGACTGCATAACCTTCATAACATTCTCAGTGTAGTTAATGAATAATGTATAATTCATGTATAAGAGGAAATGAACCTGGCAGCAAGGCACACTCCGTGATGTTTAAATACGGTACAATTCAATGTCCACGAGACTCCATAAAACTCCAGCACAGTCTCAGGATTAGCTCAGAGAAAATGTACATGGTGCAATTTTACGGTACAGTAGCTTCAAACCGCATTGAGCTGTTAAGTAATGTCAAACAGACTTTCTTAAGTGCCTTGGAGAAGTATTCAACCCTCTTAAAAGCCATCAGATTCCTCTGAATTATAAATGACATTGATATTTTGTGCTGTCTATTTATTTTAAAAGGCCGTTCGCCTAAGTTTTCAACCCCAGTTCTCAGGAAGCTCCAGGTGTACACCGATGAAAGATATTGACATAATGAGAACACGACTGGCTTACAATTATATGAATTATGTAGGTCATTAATAAAGTTCACCTTCTCAGGACAAAATAATAATTCAGGGACCACTGAACACACTGAGAGTACCACTAGAAATTAGAGTTATGGACATGTATCAGGCTAAAAAATAACACAGGTATCCCAGTAAGAACTACTGGATCAACTGTGAGGAGATGGAAGCTGCACCCAACCACTCAGACACTGCCTGGACAAGGCCGTCTGCCCCTCAGTCTGCTACAAAACTACAAGCTTAGAGAAACTTGACTTTTCAGGAGGACAGTGGTGCCAAACGCAAGGAGTAGGAGTGTTCCTAAGGATTATTTAGTCAGGATAATGATCTCAAGATAACCATAACTGATATCTTTAGGTATATATGTATTAAAAAATACCTTCTGCTTGGGACATCACCTCAGATTTTATTTTCTTAAATCTCGAGATCTCAGGATAATGTTCACTGGATAATTATCATTATTGTTGTGATAATTACCTTGAGATCTCTACATAGATCTCAAGATCATTACGTGGCTGCAGCTTCTTTTGTCTAAAACCAACACCGTGGATATATTTGAATAAGCCTTCCTCCAGAACAGTCTGTTGCATTTTACAGCATGTTTCAAATTGGACTCTGATATAACAGTGTCTGTTGGTGAGCACTGAAACAATGCCTTTAACTGACTTCAAATCATGTGCTATACAGTGTTATTCCAGCACCCCTTAACAATGAACAGCGAGTGTTTGGAGAGATACACTATATGGACAAAAGTATTGGGACACCTGCTCATTTAAAAAAAAAGTTTATCCTGCTTTTGGAGGATTCAGTAACAACAGCGTTAGTGGGGTCAGGATGTTGGATGATCACCACCCCATCTCATCCCCAACTCCCCAACTCTTCCCTAAAGTATTAGATGGAGCACCACCATCATTCCAGAGAACACAGTTCCACTGCTCCACAGCTCAATGCTGGGGGGCTTTATACCCCTCTAGCCCACACCTTGCATTAGTCATGGAGCCAGTAGATTCATGTTTATCTGCTCCAGAGAGTCCTATTGCATTGGCAGTACTACTCTACATGGACTAGACAAGCTGTGTGAGAGCATCTGTACAACTGTGTCAGCAATTAAAGTAACTAAAGTAATGCATTCTTTAGAAGAGGTGTCCACAAACATTTGTGTAACACTGTACACGTGTACTCTAATAGTGAATGGTGTATTAATGCCATCTACAGGGCAGAGTGGGAAATGCGGTTAAGTTGAGCCTATACTATATTTCAAGATCATTATCAGAAATAAATCTCAGGTCATTTCACAGGCAGAAGGTTGTCTTCCCTATTATAGGAAAAACTAACGGAAAATTTTCCTTTTGAGGGTGCCATACTTACAACTGGAGTCCATTTACAACCCTGTTACTGTACCTCTGAATAAAACATGCTGACTTGATGAGCTCTGCTCTGATTGCCAGCATTGCTCAGCATTGCACAGCTAGCACAGCTTTGTTTCCAACATTGTAACAAGCACATTACAGTTATGTTTATGAAGAGGAAAATGCTGCTATCCTGTCTTGTGGTGTGCGGTTAGCTAGCTGAAGAGAGGTAAATCTGGCTGGCTAGGGTTAGCTTTTAGCCAAGCACATATGCTTCCCGCTTTTCCAGCTCTCTCTTCATCGCTAGCTGCTTTGGAGCTCTCTTTCTGTGGACGGTGGCGCAGGAAAAGCCGCAATCATGAGGCTTGGTTATGCAGACACCAGTATTCCCTTAAGTAGCAGAGTCTGGTGATGACGAGCTGCTCGCTAGTGCCAACAGCACCATATAGTGCCAGCTGTTTTTTTCTAATATGGGCTGGGTGTCTGTAAATATACCTAGTCAAGACTGTGATGTAACAGTTTGGGGGTTTTGGAATTGGCCCGTTTCCTTTTCATTTAAGAGACACTAGATAAGTACAGTTTTCCGTTCTGGAGCACCTTTAAGATACAGGAACATGGAAAACGTAATTCCCTATATTAAATTTGACCTCATCTTGCTGTAGTGTCCATTCTGACACCATAGCCGTTATACTAGCCGAAGGTTTGTTGGACTGATATTCACTTACTAATTCTAAATGACACGGCATACGCACTGTAATTCTCTCTCTGTCTCTCCCTCCCTCTCAGCGACACGCGGCACAGCCTCCATCGTTTCAGAGGTAATGATGTACGTGTCGATCATCGGGCTGCAGCTGTGGCTGCTGGTGGAGATGATTTACTGCTACAGAAAGATCTCTGCGGCTGGGGATGAGGCGCTCAGAGCCAGCGCGTCAGTAACTCACTGACCTTCTCTCATTACAACAAATCATCCACTCCACCCACTAGTGATGCATTTACTCTGAACACGCTCTTCTGTTCTGCCATCTTCACTCAGTATAATGTGTGAGCTGTTGAAATCTAATGATCCTTCCACTCACTGGCCACTTTATTAGAAACATCTACATTGTGCCTCCACTCACTGGCCACTTTATTAGAAACCCCTACATTGTGCCTCCACTCACTGGCCACTTTATTAGAAACCCCTACATTGTGCCTCCACTCACTGGCCACTTTATTAGAAACACCTACATTGTGCCTCCACTCACTGACCACTTTATTAGAAACCCTTACATTGTGCTTCCTCTCACTGGCCACTTTATTAGAAACCCCTACCTTCTATTTCCACTCACTGGCCACTTTATTAGAAACACATACATTGTGCTTCAACTCACTGGCCACTTTATTAGAACCCCCTACCCCATGCTTCCACTCACTGGCCACTTTATTAGAAACACCTACATTGTGCCTCCACTCACTGGCCACTTTATTAGAAACCCCTACATTGTGCCTCCACTCACTGGCCACTTTATTAGAAACCCTTACATTGTGCTTCCTCTCACTGGCCACTTTATTAGAAACCCCTACCTTCTATTTCCACTCACTGGCCACTTTATTAGAACCCCCTACCCCATGCTTCCACTCATTGGCCACTTTATTAGAAACACCTACTTAGTGCTTCCACTCACTGGCCACTTTATTAGAAACACCTACATTGTGCCTCCACTCACTGGCCACTTTATTAGAAACCCCTACCCCATGTTTCCACTCAATGGCCACTTTATCAGAAATACCTACTTAGTGCTTTCACTCACTGGCCACTTTATTAGAAACCCTTACATTGTGCTTTCTCTCACTGGCCACTTTATTAGAAACACATACATTGTGCTTCCACTCACTGGCCACTTTATTAGAAACCCCTACCCTTTATTTCCACTCACTGGCCACTTTATTAGAACCCCCTACCCCATGCTTCCACTCACTGGCCACTTTATTAGAAACACCTACATTGTGCCTCCACTCACTGGCCACTTTATTAGAAACCCTTACCCCATGCTTCCACTCACTGGCCACTTTGTTAGAAACACCTGCTTTGTGCTTCCACTCACTGGCCACTTTATTAGAAACACCTACTTAGTGCTTCCACTCACTGGCCACTTTATTAGAAACCCTTACATTGTGCTTCCTCTCACTGGCCACTTTATTAGAAACACCTACATTGTGCTTCCTCTCACTGGCCACTTTATTAGAAACACCTACATTGTGCTTCCACTCACTGGCCACTTTATCAGAAACACCTGAATTGCACTTTCACTCTCTGATCTGTACTGAGTAAAAGAGTCATTTAAACACACCTTTAGTGTGGGCTACTGGTTTTCAACTTGTAAATCCTGTTCTCTGTGTGTGTGTGTGTGTGTGTGTTTGCAGGGCGGAGTATTTAGCAATAGCGTCGGAGAGTAAAGATAACTGCGCAGGCGTGCAGGTGGCTGAATAACAGAGGTGGGTTTACAGCACTGGGGCTCAAATATGATGATGGAGCATCACACCACTGTACAGTTCAGTGTTTCCTATTGTGGCCTGATGTGGGGCTGTGTTCTGTAAAACACTGGACTGTGTGGTGTAGGATTTGCAGTATACAGCAGGGGTATTTAGTATCAATGCTGCTATGAATGCTACTATTGCCTACAGTATAGTCTACGCCCCGGTCAAAAGTTTTGGAACACTGTGTTTTTTACAATAGTGTATTAGTAGTGGTGCATGATCCAGGCAGGCCTGCTTTTCTTATGTTTCCATCTTAATGACGACCTCTTTACTGCCACTCTAGTCAAACCTGAAGCTCTGTGCTCCATGAGTTACCAGGTGGTGTCATGTGCTGCGGTGTCTCAGAAACCTTTGATGCTGTTTATCAGACCTCTTTTAGTTTTCAAAAGGCTTCTGAAGGTGTAGGAAACTGGACTCACCACACTCTGACTGTATCTGGAATTCCTCTAAAGCTCCACTTTTAAGAGTTAGAGTGCTCCATCTGTCTTTCTTTGTTAAGTGTCTTTTCTAGACACTGAGAACAGTCCAGACGTGATCAAGGGTCTGTCATTTGCAATATACTTGCAATTAATTTTTAAAGCTTTATTTACTTTTATTTCTATAGATCAGCTGTAAGTTGTTAACCAAGGATTCATTTCCTAAAAGGCCTTTTATTTAACAGTTTACAATTTTTTTCTGGGTGTTCCCGGTTTACTTTTGTGGCATTTAAGGTGCTTAAATGTCAATAAAAACTGGAAAAATGGGTGTTCTAAAACTTTTGATCAGTAGTATATGTAATTAAATTAATTCCATGGTTACTAATTTGGCTAGATTTCACATTATTGCATATACGTTACATTCTGCACTCAGATAGTTCTGTTTAACTTGATGCAAATGAAAGAAAGAAAGTTCATGTTCTACTGAGCCTCACATGAGCATGCTGTCCCTAAAGCACACCCCCAAATACTAAGAAATTCTGAAATTCAATCATTTCTATAATTATGTCACACAGTAATATACAGATCTGTATATTTGTGCTGTGATGCCTTATGGCACTGAACAGAGTTGTGGACCAAAGGTATGTGTAGTTGAAGGGGAGGGGAGGGAGAGGGGGAGGGTGTTCCATTTAACATGTGAGGTGTCCACACATGGTTAATGAGGCCCACAGCTCTGGCGAAATGCTGTTGGCATATCTATTGAGTTGGCTTTGATTGTCCTGAGCCTGAGAAAGTGGGCAGAGAGGTGATGTCCAGGGTGAGAGGGGGGGGGGCAGCTATCATCATGCCAGCGCTCTAAGTGATCCTGCTGTTGGAGCTGTTCTGAAGTGTCAGCAGATTATAACTGAGGATCCTCTCTGCTGTCATGATGATGAGGCGGAGTTCGTCTTGTACTTGTAAGCTGGGCGATCCAAATCAAATGGTTATACATTAGGTGAGGAAGCAGCCACCTAGAAGTCTGGATTAAAAATGTACTTTTGTCTGTTTTCCAGTTTCAATGCAAAATGAAAGAGCTAAAGACTGTCTAGGAATGTCTCGGCTGGTCTTGGCTGACTGCATGTGTATGTGGTATGAGGGCAGCTGCCAAACTATTGCCAAACGTGGCTTTGCTGTTTGAGTATCTGCTATATTTGTGGGAAGGGAAAACTGTGTACATTAGAATTTATTTATGAGACACCTTAAAGCAGCAGTATGTAGCCAAAACCGTATTCACCGTACAATAATAGTAATATAATATTATTACATACAGTAATAGAATCAGAATCATGTTGATGCTCCACTGACAGTAATATGGAGCATGTCATTTTGGTGGGGTTTCACTTGACCTCTAAGCGGGACCTGTAATATTACTGTACTGCCTCAGTCCACATGCTTCTTTCACTTCAGATTCTGTATCTTTTAGCTTGTCAACAAATGCATGTGTACAGCTGTCCAGGAGGGAGTCTGAAAAGTAAATTGCACTCCCAAACTGTAGGGGGAGTCCAGGAGCCAAAAGTACCAATTCTCATATTGTGCTGCTTTAAGAACCTTAAGGGTTGGTCCTCGGTAGGACTGTCCTATAAAATCTCCTTCTTAGTAGCCTATTGGTCACACAAATGGAACAGTCCAACCAGGCCACGTAGTGACGCCACGGGAAAGAACCTGCCTCTTGTAATTGCGTCACGAAACGTGTGTGCTTTTTCATTTAATCACGAAACTGAATCATAATTAATTAATTAGTTAATTGATTAACAAATTTAATTCATACATTTCTATCATTTTCAAGGTGCTGTTTTTTCCGTTTTTCCCCATGTTATATGTGCACAGAGAAATGTGGGTAATGAGGGCCAGGAAAGATACATCAGTAACGTCCTCCACGTTGCTCTGAAGGAAGGCTGCATTTCTAGGCTGTATATGAAGGGTCCTTCACTTTGGAGCAGCCTTCTATGATGGAGCGGTCAAGTCATGTCCTCTAATAAAAATAAATGTTGGCTGGACGTTCTTGTGAGCGTTGCCTGAGAAAGGCGAGCGATCGCCTGTCATCTCCACCTCATAGCGGCTGCTTCAGAATCGGTTGTTATGGAGGCCGAGATGGACAGTGGGAATCAGAGTCAGGGTCAGAACCGAACTGAGGTCAGCTCTGCTCTCACTGGCCGGCTGTCAAAAAGGCCTGGACCAGCTCTCACAGCTGCCAGCAGTAATTCCATCACTAGCTGTCATACTGTCATCTGCATTAGGATGCAAGAGAGACACTGCTTTGAGTCAGAGCAGCTGGCTGGTGTCAGTGTGGAAGGCCTGTGGACAGGAAAGAGTCAGTTTGCCAGTTTTTGAGTGTGAGTTACGTATAGAACAAACATGTATAATTTAGTCTGAGTTTATCTTTGCACTATATATATTATACATCACTGAGCAGAAACATTAAGACAGGCTGGTTAAATAGGCACCAAAACACAGACCTCCTACACGAAGGGCTACAAAAGAGCAGTAACCTGAACTCGGTCTTGTTCCTCAGACCCTTCCTGAACAGTGAATCCCCCTTTGACATGGAAATGTACTGTTATTCGTTGATGTGTGTTTTTATTCTGTTTTACAGGTTTTTCATGCTCTGACCATACGTGTGGCCACAGACCGGACTTCTACGTCTTCCTCACACCATCACACAAATGTTCAGAAGTTCTCCATTTTTGTACTGCCTACTTCTTACCCAATACAGGACTGGCACAGAAAAACGAAGCCCCCAAAGCCCTGTCCTGTAGCACCCCTGCCGCCACTGGTCCTACATTTGGCTTAACTGACGGGATGAAGAGTGTGTTTGAGCACGAAAAAGCACAGGCATGTGCTGTGCAGCAGCGCTGCTGGATGGAGGATTGGTAAAATATGAAGGACTTGTAATAAGGCAAAGACTTCCAGTTTGCATGAACCGTTACAGCATGACTTCAGCATCCCTAACCATGTATACGCTATACCTCATATATATATACACACACACACACACACACATATATATATATATATATATATATAGGCTTTGTTATGGAAACTGACTGAAACTGACATGCTTTCCCTACCTACTGTATGTACTTGTGCATATAGGAAAAAAGCAAATATTGCAATACTCTGACTTTGCACTAGAGGTCAGTCAGGAGCAGTGAAATCTGCATAGTCTTGCTCACTTTTCAGGGCTATATATAAATATATATACACACACACCATGGTAGTCTGTGTGCCAAACACCATGCAGTGCTATGGGTGCATGTGCTAGCAGCAAATGCTACATTGATATGCTGGGAGAACAGAGCGGTTCTCTTCCTGTCATTCAATGCTGGAGCTTCTCGAACACGTACTGAAGCTTGAACCTGCACAAGTTCAGCCCATTGACACCCATAAACCCTTTCTTTTTACAAGCTTTAGTTCAAACTCTGCAGCAGCTGCTGTCAGTCTGCAAGTGAAATCTGCCATTTCCATGGGGCTATGTGTGCTTACTTGTCCAATCAAGTAAGTGCCTGTAAGTTTAGACATGCTAATGGCTAGGAAATGTTGATTAGCGAATGTAATAACTCACTGGGAACCAGCACTGAATGGTTATGCTCAGCGGTAGATTACCTCCCGCTAAAATGCAATATGAGCAAAATAGTCCTAGGACTGTCTTAGAGCCCAAGTTTCTGCACTTTAGTCTCTTAAGTGAATGCATGATCAATCAGCAACTAAGCAATGCAAATATGTCTTATATCTTGTAACCTGTTTCTGCTACATCGTCACAACACTCGCTGCTTGACTCATTTTTAGGACAAAAAAGATAAGGAATCAAAGTGAACAGCAACATATAAACTGTGAAGGAGATACTATTTAGAAAGAGGATTTATGTCAATTAAATAACTATATCACAGCTTTTGGTGTATTTTCTTTCAATGTTTCCACATTATTTCCAGATTCATTTTTAAATCTGTTACAAAGAAGAAATGAAAAATAAAAAGAATGAAATGATTCCTCATAATTGTTGCCATAAACTGTATAATTATGTTTTTAAAGGGCTCATATTATGAAAAACAACCCAATTGAAACTCAATTGATGATGTGATGTCACAAAAACCAGCACCAACACATTTACATACTGTATATTGACCTATGCAGCATACAGCAGTTAAGCCCTGCCCACTAATGCTAAATGCAAAGGTATTTCAGACCACCAGAAGGCTCAATACAAGGGTAGCCAATCAGAATAGAGGTTACATTTACATAAACTATATGTCCAAATGTTTGTGGACAACCCTTATATGTAATGAATTCAGTAGCATTCAGCTACTTTAATTTGCATCAATTGCTGACACATTGGTGCAAATGCACATACACACACAGCTTGTTTAGCCACTGTAAAAAAGTATTGCCAATAGACCATGCCAGGCGTGGGCTAGAGGGGGAATATGAGCTGTAGGCCAGTGGATGATGGATGGTGCTCCATCCAGTACTTTTTTAATACCCTTGATTTTGGAGGAAACTATGACAGAGCAGGTGTCCCAATACTTATGTCCCTATAATGTACTTTCAAAGATCGCTGTGTAAAGGCATGCTTGTTGGTGCCAGCGGAATTAGACCCTTCAGTAGACAAAAGGACTCTGGTGAGTCTGGTGTGTACATCATTAACCCTATTAGGATTGAGGAACCTGCTCTTCTTAAGGCAAATCTGCAGATTCAATCTACGGTTGGTAACATCACAGTCACAAAGGCCATGTATCAGTTCCAGTAACCACTTAAACTCTTGACTGCCCACCCAGCACCTGGAGGGCACCAATGAGTTGGCAAGTGCTTGGAAAGCACCATCAAGGTCTGATTAGGGTCTCTCTACCTACTACTGACACCAACTTACAAAGACGATGTGTACGCAAGGCAGCCAAAATTGTAGCTCACCCCTCTGACGGACTTTTTCACCCTCCTGCTATCTGGCCAAAGGGTCTGAAGGCGGTCAGATAGCACACACTGCTGCCCTCCAGCATCCACCTGACCTAATCTAGACTCCTCTCTCTCGTGCCACATACACCACTTAGCCATCACTGCACACCTGCACTGCTGCTACAAGTGGTCCATTGGTGCACTTCTTTCCCCTCTTCAACTCTGACCTGGACCTTCTCCTGCTGACCAGACCTGAGAGTGCTCTGTCCTCCCACGTTGTCTATGTCCCAAGCCGCCTCGGCCGTCTCTCCTCCTTGCTACTGTGCACCACACCACCGACAACAACACGACACCTGACACCATGCGCCCTAAAATGATATCCCCACCACCTCCTGAGGGTAGGTTCTGCTAATAAGCAGCACAGGTGCCAGTCGTTGATATATACACTAATTAGCCATAACATTAGTACCACTACGTCATTATCTGTCAATGGGTGGATATAATAAGCAGCAAGTGAGGGTCAGAACCTCTCCAAAACATCAGGCAGGGTTTTCTAGTATGCAGTGGTCAGTATCTACAGGTCATGGGCACCTAAGGCACCATGATGTAATCCATGGAGGCTCCATCTCACAACTTACAGGACTGCTGCTGAGGTTTTTGTGCCAGATATCACAGGACACCTTCAGAGGTCTAGTGGAGTCCATGCTGAATGCTCAGAACTGCTGTGGGAGCACAACGGGGACCTCGTCCTTATTTTAATTATTTTCTTAATTAGAAAAGAAGGGGCGAATAGTGAATTACATGTGAGGTGTCCACTGTGGTTAAGGAGCTCTACAGCTCTGGGGAAAGCTGTTAGCATGTCCAGTTGTTCTGGCTTTGATGGTCCTGAGCTTAAGGAAATGGTTGGAGGGTCATTAAAAATGTCAAAATGTGAGATTTTTTTTCAAGCTGCCCCCTTGTATTTGTAGGTGTTTCTGATAAAATGGCCAATTGCCAGACACAAACTGTCCCTCTCTTACTCCATTATTCACTCTCTTACTCTCTCGCTCCCTCATTCACTTTCCCTTACTATCACTCTTTAACTAGTCCTTCTTCACTCTCTCTCCCTACACCTTCACTCTCCCCTCCTCCCTCCTTGACTCTTTCCCTTACATACACTCTCTCCTCTCTCCCTTCACTCTTATTCACTTTCTCCCTCCCTCTTTTACTCTCTCTCTACTCTCCCTCCCTCTTTTACTCTCTCTCTTACTCTCTCTACTCCCTCCTCTTTTACTCTCTCTACTCTCCCTCCCTCTTTTACTCTCTCTACTCTCCCTCCCTCTTTTACTCTCTCTACTCTCCCTCCCTCTTTTACTCTCTCTCTACTCTCCTCCCTCTTTACTCTCTCTCTACTCTCCCTCCCTCTTTTACTCTCTCTCTACTCTCCCTCCTCCCTCTCTACTCTCCCTCCTCTCTTACTCTCTCTCTACTCTCCCTCCCTCTTACTCTCTCTACTCTCCCTCCCTCTTTTACTCTCTCTCTACTCTCCCTCCCTCTTTTACTCTCTCTCTACTCTCCCTCCCTCTTTTACTCTCTCTCTACTCTCCCTCCCTCTTTTACTCTCTCTCTACTCTCCCTCCCTCCTTCACTCTCTCTACTCTCCCTCCTTCCTTCTCTCTCTCTACTCTCCCTCCCTCCTTCACTCTCTCTCTCTACTCTCCCTCCCTCCTTCACTCTCTCTACTCTCCCTCCTTTACTCTCTCTACTCTCCCTCCTTCACTCTCTCTACTCTCCCTCCTTCCTTCTCTCTCTCTACTCTCCCTCCTTTACTCTCTCTACTCTCCCTCCCTCCTTTACTCTCTCTACTCTCCCTCCTTCCTTCTCTCTCTCTACTCTCCCTCCTTTACTCTCTCTACTCTCCCTCCCTCCTTTACTCTCTCTACTCTCCCTCCCTCCTTCACTCTCTCTACTCTCCCTCCTTCACTCTCTCTACTCTCCCTCCTTTACTCTCTCTACTCTCCCTCCCTCCTTTACTCTCTCTACTCTCCCTCCCTCCTTTACTCTCTCTACTCTCCCTCCCTCCTTTACTCTCTCTACTCTCCCTCCCTCCTTCACTCTCTCTACTCTCCCTCCTTCACTCTCTCTACTCTCCCTCCTTTACTCTCTCTACTCTCCCTCCCTCCTTTACTCTCTCTACTCTCCCTCCCTCCTTCACTCTCTCTACTCTCCCTCCTTCACTCTCTCTACTCTCCCTCCTTTACTCTCTCTACTCTCCCTCCTTCACTCTCTCTACTCTCCCTCCTTTACTCTCTCTACTCTCCCTCCCTCCTTTACTCTCTCTACTCTCCCTCCTTCACTCTCTCTACTCTCCCTCCCTCCTTCACTCTCTCTCTCTACTCTCCCTCCTTCCTTCACTCTCTACTCTCCCTCCTTCACTCTCTCTACTCTCCCTCCCTCCTTCACTCTCTCTACTCTCCCTCCTTCACTCTCTCTACTCTCCCTCCTTCACTCTCTCTACTCTCCCTCCTTCCTTCTCTCTCTCTACTCTCCCTCATTCACTCTCTCTACTCTCCCTCATTCACTCTCTCTACTCTCCCTCCTTTACTCTCTCTACTCTCCCTCATTCACTCTCTCTACTCTCCCTCATTCACTCTCTCTACTCTCCCTCCTTTACTCTCTCTACTCTCCCTCCTTTACTCTCTCTACTGTCCCTCCCTCCTTCACTCTCTCTCTCTACTCTCCCTCCCTTCTTCACTCTCTCTCTCTACTCTCCCTCCCTCCTTCACTCTCTCTACTCTCCCTCCTTCACTCTCTCTACTCTCCCTCATTCACTCTCTCTACTCTCCCTCCTTCACTCTCTCTACTCTCCCTCATTCACTCTCTCTACTCTCCCTCCTTTACTCTCTCTACTCTCCCTCCTTCACTCTCTCTACTCTCCCTCCTTCACTCTCTCTACTCTCCCTCCTTTACTCTCTCTACTCTCCCTCCCTCCTTCACTCTCTCTCTCTACTCTCCCTCCCTCCTTCACTCTCTCTACTCTCCCTCCTTCACTCTCTCTACTCTCCCTCCTTCCTTCACTTTTTCTCCATCTCTCCCTCCCCTACAGTCTCTTACACTTTTTCTCCCTCCCTCCTTCACTCTTTCGCTTAATCACTCTCTCCCCCCTTACACTCTCTCTTACACTCTCCCCCCTTACACTCTCTCTTACACACTCTCCCTTACACTCTCTCTTACACACTCTCCCCCCTTACACTCTCTCTTACACACTCTCCCCCCTACACTCTCTCTTACACACTCTCCCCCTTACACTCTCTCTTACACACTCTCCCCCCTACACTCTCTCTTACACTCTCTCCCCCTACACTCTCTCTTACACACTCTCCCTTACACTCTCTCTTACACACTCTCCCCCCTACACTCTCTCTTACACACTCTCCCTTACACTCTCTCTTACACACTCTCCCTCCCTTACACTCTCTCTTACACACTCTCCTTACACTCTCTCTTACACACTCCCCCCCCCTACACTCTCTCTACACACTCTCCCCCCTTACACTCTCTCTTACACACTCTCCCCCCTACACTCTCTCTTACACACTCTATTACACTCTCTCCCCCCTACACTCTCTCTTACACTCTCTCCCCCTACACTCTCTCTTACACACTCTCCCTTACACTCTCTCTTACACACTCTCCCCCCTACACTCTCTCTTACACACTCTCCCCCCTACACTCTCTCTTACACACTCTCCCTTACACTCTCCCTCCCTTACACTCTCTCTTACACTCTCCCTTACACACTCTCCCTCCCTTACACTCTCTCTTACACACTCTCCCTTACACTCTCTCTTACACACTCCCCCCTTACACTCTCTCTTACACACTCTCCCCCTTACACTCTCTCTTACACACTCTCCCCCTACACTCTCTCTTACACTCTCTCCCCCTACACTCTCTCTTACACACTCTCCCTTACACTCTCTCTTACACACTCTCCCCCCTACACTCTCTCTTACACACTCTCCCTCCCTTACACTCTCTCTTACACACTCTCCCTTACACTCTCTCTTACACTCTCTCCCCCCTACACTCTCTCTTACACACTCTCCCTTACACTCTCTCTTACACACTCTCCCCCTACACTCTCTCTTACACACTCTCCCTCCCTTACACTCTCTCTTACACACTCTCCCTTACACTCTCTCTTACACACTCTCCCCCTACACTCTCTCTTACACACTCTCCCTCCCTTACACTCTCTCTTACACACTCTCCCTCCCTTACACTCTCTCTTACACACTCTCCCCCCTTACACTCTCTCTTACACACTCTCCCCCCTACACTCTCTTACACTCTCCCTACACTCTCTCCCCCCTACACTCTCTCTTACACACTCTCCCTTACACACTCTCCCCCCTACACTCTCTCTTACACACTCTCCCCCCTACACTCTCTCCCCCCTTACACTCTCTCTTACACACTCTCCCCCTACACTCTCTTACACTCTCCCTTACACTCTCTCCCCCCTACACTCTCTCTTACACTCTCCCCCCTACACTCTCTCTTACACACTCTCTCTTACACTCTCTCTTACACACTCTCCCTCCCTTACACTCTCTCTTACACTCTCTCCCCCCTACACTCTCTCTTACACACTCTCCCTTACACACTCTCCCCCCTACACTCTCTCTTACACACTCTCCCCCCCTACACTCTCTCTTACACTCTCTCTTACACACTCTCCCTCCCTTACACTCTCTCTTACACTCTCTCTTACACACTCTCCCTCCCTTACACTCTCTAACACTCTCTTACACTCTCCCTTACACTCTCCCTCCCTTACACTCACTCTTACACACTCTCCCTCCCTTACACTCTCCCTCCCTTACACTCTCTCTTACACTCTCTCTTACACACTCTCCCTTACACTCTCTCTTACACACTCTCCCTCCCTTACACTCTCTCTTACACACTCTCCCTTACACTCTCTCTTACACACTCTCTCTTACACTCTCTCCCTTACACTCTCTCTTACACACTCTCCCCCCTTACACTCTCTCTTACACACTCTCCCCCTACACTCTCTTACACTCTCCCTTACACTCTCTCCCCCCTACACTCTCTCTTACACACTCTCCCTTACACTCTCTCTTACACACTCTCCCCCCTACACTCTCTCTTACACACTCTCCCCCCTACACTCTCT
Organism: Salminus brasiliensis; assembly: GCF_030463535.1. Taxonomy (NCBI): domain Eukaryota; kingdom Metazoa; phylum Chordata; class Actinopteri; order Characiformes; family Bryconidae; genus Salminus; species Salminus brasiliensis. The sequence continues at coordinate 11,047,914 of NC_132879.1, forward strand.
CCCCCCTTACACTCTCTCTTACACACTCTCCCCCTACACTCTCTTACACTCTCTCTTACACACTCTCCCTTACACTCTCTCTTACACACTCTCTCTTACACTCTCTCTTACACACTCTCCCCCCTTACACTCTCTCTTACACACTCTCCCCCTACACTCTCTTACACTCTCCCTTACACTCTCTCTTACACACTCTCTCTTACACTCTCTCTTACACACTCTCCCTCCCTTACACTCTCTCTTACACTCTCTCCCCCCTACACTCTCTTACACACTCTCCCCCCTACACTCTCTCTTACACACTCTCCCCCCCTACACTCTCTCTTACACTCTCTCTTACACACTCTCCCTCCCTTACACTCTCTCTTACACACTCTCCCTCCCTTACACTCTCTAACACTCTCTTACACTCTCCCTTACACTCTCCCTCCCTTACACTCTCTCTTACACACTCTCCCTTACACTCTCTCTTACACACTCTCCCTCCCTTACACTCTCTCTTACACACTCTCCCTTACACTCTCTCTTACACACTCTCTCTTACACTCTCTCTTACACACTCTCCCCCCTTACACTCTCTCTTACACACTCTCCCCCTACACTCTCTTACACTCTCCCTTACACTCTCTCTTACACACTCTCTCTTACACTCTCTCTTACACACTCTCCCTCCCTTACACTCTCTCTTACACTCTCTCCCCCCTACACTCTCTTACACACTCTCCCCCCTACACTCTCTCTTACACACTCTCCCCCCCTACACTCTCTCTTACACTCTCTCTTACACACTCTCCCTCCCTTACACTCTCTCTTACACACTCTCCCTCCCTTACACTCTCTAACACTCTCTTACACTCTCCCTTACACTCTCCCTCCCTTACACTCTCTCTTACACACTCTCCCTTACACTCTCTCTTACACACTCTCCCTCCCTTACACTCTCTCTTACACACTCTCCCCCCCTACACTCTCCCTTACACTCTCTCTTACACACTCTCCCTCCCTTACACTCTCCCTCCCTACACTCTCTTACTCTTTTTAACCCTCCCTTATTCAGTCTCTATCTTACACACTCTCTCTCCATCCCTCCCTCCTTCCTTCCATCTATCTCTCTCTCTCTCTCTCTCTCTCTCTCTCTCTCTCTCTTTGACTACCCCCCCCCCTCCCCAGTCCTCGGTTCCTCGGTGTGAGTCGCGCGCGTTTAAACACCACCGATGCGTTAATTTCGTCGAAAATGGATCTAGCGTGAGCGCGCGCGCTCGGTATCGATCCTGTGTGAGCGTTCGTGCGTGCGCGTGCGCGCGCGTGCGCGTATACGAGTGTTTGAGTGTGTGTTTGAGTGTGCGTGCGTGCGTGCGTGTGTGTGTCACGTGCCGACATGGGGCATTTTTTGCAGGCTGGCCGAGCCGCCTACATGCTCGCGCTCAGCGCCGCGGTGGCTCTGCCTGTAGCCCTGATGCCACTTCTCAGAGAGAACCGTCAGACTAGCCGGTAAGGTCGATGCCGTTGGATCATGTCCTATGTGTCTTCACAAGGTAAGAGGCGAGAGCACATTTACACTACCTCTCTCTCTCTCTCTCTCTCCCTGTGTATTTCTATGGCTCTCTATCTTTAGCATGGCGCAGTTCGTGCTCATCACTCTTCATCATCATGACCACTGATCACTAATATTAGGCTACTGACTGCTGATCACTGTCACGAGCAAACGCAGCCTCCATCCGTGTCCAGACCTGGTGTGTCTAAGTGATGTTAGGTGGTGTGTGTTAGAGTGTGTGTTGAGGTTCTGATGAAGCCCAATCAAATAAATCACAGCCATATTACCTGTTGTGACTGATAGAGAGAGATACAGATAAAGAGACAGAGAGAGAGAGAGAGAGAGAGAGAGAGAGAGAGAGAGAGAGACATGAAATATTGAGCTTTTCCTTCATTAAATTGAACCAAATGGACATTAAAGATGTGTGTGTGTGTGTGTGTGTGTGTTTGCACACTCCAACAAGATGCAATACACCAAATCCAAGGACCACCAGTGTGAAAGCATTTGATTAAATGTGAAATCTTGGTGTATCCACCGGCTTGTGGAGTTGCAGTGTGTGTGTGTGTGTGTGTGTGTGTGTGTGTGTGTGTGCTCGAGGGCCATGTCAGTACAAACAGTTTATTTATAGAAGCTGAAATGATCCAATAGTGGAAGGTAGAGGTGGGCCTAGCTCTGGAGAAAGAGATGGAGAAAGAGGCAGGGAGGGAAAGAGAGGGGGGGAAGAGAAAGAGAGATGGCGAGATAGAGGGAATTACATCCAACGGGTGCAGAAAAGACTGGAGATTAGAGAGTAGCGCGGCCACTTCAATCCAAATGTCGAGGTCATTTTCCTGCGTTCATTCTCTCCGCTGGACAATGGAGCAGGGCAGAGAGAGTAAATCATATGAATTAATGAGAGTGTGTAGGCTGTGCAGCCTCGTGTTGTTTGTGTTATTACAGGTCCATATAAGGCTTAAACCTTCAGTCTTGTTTATTATCCAGTTATTAATCTCGAGCCTTAATGTTCCATAACTACTAAATATTATTATTCTGTAATTTCTGTAGTTGTGGGAGTGGTGAACTGAGGGGTGGACCGGGCGATGATTCTTTCACCTCATACAGGGTTTAATTCTGTTTATGGAGTGCAAACTAATAGTAGAGAGGTGTTAGGGAAGTTGAATTACGAGTCACAGTTTGTCTCTGGAATATAGCAAAAATGAGTAAAATCACCAGTCAGCTACTAGACTTCACATGCAAGGGTCAAAGACTGGATTTGACTTATGTAGTCAATGTTATACAGGTCTAGGACAAGTTACATTAATAATATACAGGTCTATAGTAAGTTACATTAAGGTTATACAGGCCTGTGGTATATTACATTGAGATATACAGGTCTAGGTCAAGTTACATTAATAGTATACAGGTCTAGGGCAAGTTACATTAAGATTTTTCAGGCCTGTGGCATATTACATTGAGATTATATTAGTCTAGGACCAGTTACGTTAATATTAAACAAGTCTATGGCAAGTTGCATTAGGATTATACAGGTCTAGGACCTGTTACATTAAGATTATACATATCTAGGACCAGTTACGTTAACATTATACAGGTCTAAGACCAGTAATGTTAACATTACACAGGTCTAAGACCAGTAATGTTAAGATTATACTGGTCTAGGACCAGTTACGTTAACATTATACAGGTCTAGGACCAGTTACATTAACATTATACAGGTCTAAGACCAGTAATGTTAACATTATACAGGTCTAAGACCAGTAATGTTAAGATAAACTGGTCTAGGACCAGTTACATTAACATTATACAGGTCTAGGGCCAGTTACAATAACATTATACATATCTAGGACCAGTTACGTTAAGATTATACAGGTCTATGACCAGTAATGTTAACATTATACAGGTCTAAGACCAGTTACGTTAAGATTATACAAATCTAGGACCAGTTACATTAACATTATACAGGTCCAGGGCCAGTTACAATAACATTATACATATCTAGGACCAGTTACGTTAACATTATACAGGTCTAAGACCAGTTACGTTAAGATTATACAAATCTAGGACCAGTCACGTTAAGATTATACAGGTCTAGGACCAGTTACGTTAAGATTATACAGGTCTAGGACCAGTTACGTTAAGATTATACAAATCTAGGACCAGTCACGTTAAGATTATACAGGTCTAGGACCAGTTACGTTAAGATTATACAAATCTAGGACCAGTTACATTAACATTATACAGGTCTAGGACCAGTTACGTTAAGATTATACAAATCTAGGACCAGTTACATTAAGAATATACTGGTTAAGATTTATGTATATTCATGTATTGTGTCTCTGTATTAAGTTGTATTCAATAAAAGGCACATATTTGTACTTACATTTAATTAAAAAATTCAGTAAAGCTCTAGGAGAGGACTACAGGTTTTCATAGTCCTGGTGAACCTGCTGGTTGCTCTCCAGGTGGATGCCTAAAACCAATAACATGAATATTACACAGGTTTAAGATTACTTACATTAACCCTGAAGATTATACAGGTCTGTGGACAGTTACTGGAAGATCGTATGGGTCTTGGATCAGATACATGTACATTATACAGGTCTGGGACCAGTTACTTAAAGACTATGCAGGTATGTGATCTTTCACATCTTTCAAGATTATACAGGTCTATGACTGATTACCTGAAAATCATCAGGAGATGCACATATATAATTTAATGATTATTATAGGCTCTGGTAGAGGATGGGATTGTGAATCATGTGAATCTGCTGGTTGCACTCTAGGTGGATGATTATACAGGCCTCTGACCAATTACATTACGATTACACAGGTCTAGGATTACTTACATTAGGCATGAACATTGTACAGGTGTATGACCAGTTAACTGAAGGGAATGGGTCTATGGCAAGTTATATTGTGCAGGTCTAGGACAAGGTATGTTAATATCATACAGGTCTATGTTACAGTAAGATTATACACATCTAGGCCCAGTTATATTAAACATAAGCAGGTCTAGGACTAGTTACATTGAGGTTGCTTTGAGATCACACAGGTCTAGTACAGTCACATTAGGACTATGCATGGCTTGGACCAGTAATGTAAGGATTGTACAGGTTTAGGACCAGCAGCATTAGGACTATTCATGGCCTGAACCAGTTACAATATTATTATTCAGGTCTAGGGTCAGTTACATAAAAAAGTATCCAGGTCTGTGATCAATAAATACAAATGATCAGGCCTAGTACCAGTTTATATTACAAAGATCTGCAACATATGTCCAAATGTTTGCGGACACGCCTTCTATTGAACGCATTCGGCTACTTTGTACCCATGTACTAAGTTGTACCCATTGCTGACAGAGATGTGGAAATAAGCACACACAAACAAACCTATTGGCACTAAGCCTAATGCCAGCCATTATCTAGAGGAGTATAAAGCCCCCCAGCATTGAGCTGTGGAATGGTGGAACTGTGTTCTCTGGAATTATGGTGCTCCTTCTAATATTTTTGGGATGAGTTGGGGATGAGGTGGGGTGGTGATCATCCAACATCCTGACCTCACTAACACTCTTGTTGCAGAATGCAATCAGATTCTAGAAAGCCTTCCCTTGACAGTAGAGAGAATTATTCCAAGAGCAGGGTCAATTATTTTTTATACCATTGTTTTCAAAAGAAAGAATGAATGAGCAGATGTCCCAATACTTTTGTCCATATAGTGTAGGACCAGATATGCCAACATTATGAAGATCTAGAATTATATAAATGAAGATTGATCTACTCCAGGATGAGTTACATGAAGAATATGGTGGTTTAAGAGCTGGTATTTGCCCCCTTGGCTGAAATAACTTTCTATAACGATCTACCAGTCTCTGACATCAACTGGGGAAGGTTTTTCCCACTCCTCCATGCAGAATTCTTTCAGCTTTAGTTTTTAGACAGATGGTCTCACATTTTACATTTACATTTACATTTAAGGCATTTAGCTGACGCTCTTATCCAGAGCGACTTACAAGGTGACTCGTATTACAGAGGTGGGCCAATGTAGTGTTAGGAGTCTTGCCCAGGGACTCTTATTGGTGTAGCACAGGATAGTCACCCAGACTGGGAATCGAACCCTGGTCTCCCACATGGTGTAATAGCTCATTAGCTGCCAGTGGTTTTATCTGTTGTGCCACACCAACCACTTCTTTCTTGAAGAGCTCTTTGATACAATAAAGAATTCCTAGTGGATTCTGTGTTGGAGAGCTCTCCAGGTCCTACTGCAGAAAAGCAGTCCCAAACCATGACATTTCCACCTCCATGCCTCACAGCTGATCTGGGTTCTTGTGCTCCAATGCTGCGTCTGGTTCACTCCAAACATGTCCTCTGTTACTGTGTCCAAACTCCACTTTGGATTTATTTGTCCAAAGCACATTGTTCCAGATGTCCTGGTCTTGGTCTCTGGAGAACTTTAGTCCTGCTAAAGTGCTGTACTTTGATTTGAGCTGTGACGAGAGCTTCCTGTAGATCACATGATGACTTTTAGGATATGTTGGAGATGTGTTTTTGTGGTCTGCTTTTGGACGTGCTAGCACAGCTTGGCCTGGCCGTGTTGACCGTTGTTGCACTTGTAAATTATTTTGTGGACAGTGAACCGGCTGATATCCAAGTGTTCTGATATTCCTTCCCAGACGCAAATGCATCTACAACCTTCTTTCTGAAAGCCTTAGATATCACTGTGGATCTTACCATGGTAGTAGCACTCACTTTACCAATCCAGAGCATGTCTAAGCCTAACTAAAGTCTGAGGTTTAAATAAGACAAGCTTCTCCAGAATCATCTCTAATGATGTTCTAATCATCTGCAGCTAATGTGGTGTACCTGATTCTGATTTTAGGACAATTGAAGTAGTAAATGAGGGGGTGTCCTAACCTTTTCCTTACAGGAAAATTGTATTTTTATTAGGAACATTTTACAAATGATTTTTAAAAGATATTTCCTCAGTTTCATGTTTTTAGTTAAATTTGACTTCTTCTCCCAATATTCTCCCAATATCAAATATCCATATGACAAAGGTTTTATGGGGTGTCCTAACTTTTTCACATGAGTTACATGAGATTTATATAAGTTACATGACGATTATGGAGATCTAGGACCTGTGAAGTGAAGACTATGGAGGTTTAGGAGCAGTTGCACCGTACCAAGATTATGCAGCATTACGGCCAGTTACATGAAGATTATGATGGTCTAGGACCAGTTATATTTAGGCCTTGACAGAATGCTGAACATACAAAAGGCTTAAGAAAGCAAACTGTAGTCCATATGGGCCTCTCCTGCACTACTAGCCATGTATACAGGGGCTCTTGAGAGGGCACTGCATTCTGGGCATCATGGGCTTTGCTTTGCAAAATAAGTACTGCAAATAGAGGCACTTATGATGCAAGCAGAACCACTCTACAGTGTAAATTGGAGTGCGCAGCGACCTGACGCTGGCTTAGAAAGTTCAGAGAACTGAACAGAACAGCCAACTGAACTAGTATGAATGGAGGCTACAGACACTGCAATAATCACTAACCCGACATCGTGTGGCTCTTTACGATTTAACTTCAGTTAATAGAAGACAAGGACTGGTTGGTCCTCTTAGCCATGTATTATCCCAGCTACATTGTTGTGACTGTAGCACTGAAGGGGTTAATCTGTTCCATGTGATTTTAATCTGGAGCTGTGATCAGCCATAACATAAAACCAAGTGAAGTGAATACTATTGATTAGCTGGTTACAATGGTACATGTCAAGTGGTGGGAGCTACATATTCTGTAGCAAGTGAACGGTCAGTTCCTGAAGGTGATGTGTTGGAATCAGGAAAAATGGGCAAGCATACGAATCTGAGACACTTTGACAAGAACCAAATTCCGATGGCTAGACGACTGGATCAGTACATCTCCAAAACATCAGGCAGGTCTTGTGGCTCTTCAAGAAAATGTGAGACAATCTGTCTAAAAACTAAAGCTGAAAGAATTCTGCATGGAGGAGTGGGAAAAACCTTCCCCAGTTGATGTCAGAGACTGGTAGATCGTTATAGGAAGTTATTTCAGCCAAGGGGGCAAATACCAGCTCTTAAACCACCATATTCTTCATGTAACTCATCCTGGAGTAGATCAATCTTCATTTATATAGTTCTAGAACTTCATAATGTTGGCATATCTGGTCCTACACTATATGGACAAAAGTATTGGGACATCTGCTCATTCATTCTTTCTTCTAGTGTGCAGTGGTCCAAGGAAGGTCCAAGGAAGAACAACCTGCGAACTGCTGACTGGGTTATGGGTGCCCAAGGCTCATTGATGTGATCCATGGAGGCTTCACATCACACCTTACAGAACTTAAGAACAGATCTGCTGCTAACAGCTTGGAGCCAGAAAACAAAAGACACTTTTAGAGGTCTTGTGGAGTCCATTGTGGAGTCCATGCCTTGTGGGTCAGCTGCGACCTACACAATACCAGTTATAGCTGGTGTAATTCTAATATTCAGTAATTAGCCCTCTAATCCTGGTCACACTGATTGTGGTTATTAGTACAGGGCTATGTGCGGCACCATAGGGTTGCTTCCATACATTAAACATACTTCTCTCATGAATGATTTATGATTTATGATGGCAAGACTGGCTTTACAATGAATTTGAGCATTAGTGGTAATCATGATGTGCCAAATTTCTATGCTGTATTAATGCAGACATATGTGATGTGATATTTGTGCTTAACTTTCCCTTGAAGCTTGTTATTAGATCTTCATAAATCATTTACCGACAATAAATAAGCAGCAGGTGGGCCATTAGAAATTCATCAGTCTTCCTACCCTTGATGTTACAGTTCTGTAATGATATTCTTCATCCCAAGATGGTCTTGTACTGCAAGTGCATGACGAGATCTGGAGTTAGTTTTCTGATTAAAGCTTCAGTTTAGCTAAAACGCAAATGATAAGACATATCTGTGTGTGTCTATATATGTTATTTACTTATTGTTATCTATGAAAATGAGAAAATCCAGGTTCCAGGATAGACATTACTACTGTTTTTGGCTATGTGATGTATTAACAAGTTTTATTAGTCATACTGTTATCTTTGAGAATTTAACAAAATGGGTTCTCCGCATGTTTTTGATAATAACACATAGTATTGACTTGTTTTATTAGCTGTATTTTAAAATACAGTGTCATAAGCCCTATTCGGAAGGGACTAGTTTTACATGGGGAGGTGGAGTATGGTAACTTTACCACAGGACGTCTGTAAAGTTTATGACCAATTTGCATAGGATAAGAAATGTCTGCATGAATGACTGAGACGGCAGTGGCTACTCAACTAGAGCACTGCCTTCACCTCCAAAAAACATTGTGATAACCCACTCATAATAGTAAGTATGGAAATGAAGTTAGACAATTAGCAGCTACACGTTCATAACATGTATGTAGGCAATATAGGCTACGCTGCAGAAAGGCTTTGGGCTCATCTTCTGAATTTGATGGAGCACAGACTTGAACAACCCGAGGTATCTGTGCCATGCACGACAAAGCAAAATGCCTCCTCGAGCACCTCCATACTTGACAAAAGCATTTACCCACCTGTCGATCACACTGGGTGTTTCGGAGCCTAGCTGTTGACATGTTATTACAGAAATTAAACTAAGCCGTGTCCATGATGTACAGGGTGGGCCATTTATATGGATACACCTAAATAAAATGGGAATGGTTGGTGATATTAACATCCTGTTTGTGGCACATTAGTATATGGGAGGGGGAAAACGTTTCAAGATGGGTGGTGACCATGGTGGCTATTTTGAAGTCGGCCATTTTGGATCCAACTTTAGTTTTTTCAATGGGAAGAGGGTCATGTGACACATCAAACTTATTGAGAATTTCACAAGAAAAACAATGGTGTGCTTCTGACCACTTATAAAACTGCCCATTGTGTTGGATTGTTAATGCAACCCTCTTCTCCCACTCTTCACACACTCTGGAGAAATATTGGTCAGAATTCAGTCAAAATTCACAGATGCTTTGAACTGGTAATATGAGGTAGAATTCTACTTGAACCCGTTTAACTACACATTTTACCCCACATTAGTATGTGCCCTGCCCTCCTCAACATCTTCAGCCTTGTGTGTTGTTCTGTTTGCATTGGGAGTGGCTTAAATGGCTTAATTAATAGTATTTATTAAGTGTGTTCCTTGTCATCTGTTGACCTTAATATATATATATATATATATATATATATATATATATATATATATATATATATATATATATATATATATATAATTTTCACAGTGCAGTGTGCTGCCAAGAACACAAGTTCCATAACGTTGATCTGATGTGTGCTCATATTTCAGCCCACTGCTAGCATGTCACAGAGTTCATTAACTTTTATTAGTCTTAACAGCTTGCCGGGGGCTATTTCCCTATCCTGCTGTGGTGCACTGTGTACACAAGAGGTGGATTAAAAGGTTATAAAATGCTGTAACTAATAGAATAATGCCAGTTTGGATCAATATGCTCAGCCTAATGAACCGTCTGAGAGACTGAAGCTGTTTGCTGTGTTTTCAGTTGTATTATAGTATGATTTTCAGACGTTTCAGATGTGGGTCTTTCTCACGGTCTTAGAGAGTTTCTCAATTTGAGTCTTGATTCCTCTCTGTGGCTCTTCCTAATGTTCTTTGGAAGTTTTGGTTTTCTCAGTGGTCCTCATGCTCTTAGGTCTTCCTCGTGTGTTTAGAGAGTTTCTCCTTTAGAGTCTTGGCTCCTTTCAGTTGTTCTTCATCACATTCTTAGAGGAATTCATGTTTTTGAGTCTTGGTTCCTCTCAGTGGTTCCTTTTTGTGCTCTTAGAGAGTTTCACATTTTGAGTTTTGGCTCATTTCAGTGTTTCCTCTTCATGCACTTAGAGGAATTCATGTTTTAGAGTCTTGGTTGCTCTTAGTGGTTCTTCCTCATGTCCTTGTTTGGATTCTTTTAGCCTTTTATCTCACATTTAGTGAACTTTAAGTGGAGCAAAACATGGAAATGTTAAAACATAAAAATGCCAAACACTCTCGTTGTGTCTAAATTATGAAACAGGATGGGATTTGTATACAGTCCTTTTCAGAAAATAAATTCTGTGATTTGTTGACAATATATTTCACAAACCACGTGCTGTAATTTCCAGACGGTCCATTTCAGAAACCAAATTCTGTCATTTGAAATCAAGCTCTGTAATTTTTAGATGTTCCCTTACTGAAACTAAGAGCTGTGATTTGTATGTGGTACCTTTCAGAAACCTCACATTGTAATTTTTAGATGTTACTTTCAGAAGCTAAGTGCTGTAATTTGTAGACGGTCCCTTTCAAAAATAAAACTGTGATATGTAGACAGTATATTTCAGATACCATGTGCTGTTATTTGTAGACAATCCCTTCTAGAAACCAAGTGCGGTGATTTGTAGATGATCCCTTTCAGAGACCAAACTGTGTAATTTGTACTAAGTCCGTCCCTTTCAGATATCAAGTACTGTAATTTGTAGACAATATACGTTTAGATAGTTCTGAGATTTGTAAATGGTCCCTTTCAGAAACTATGTGCTATGATTTGTATATGGTACCTTTCAGAAACCAAACACTATGGTTTTTAGATGTTTCTTTCAGAAGCTAAGTGCTGTAATTTAAAATCAAGCTCTGTAATTTTTAGATGTTCCCTTACTGAAACTAAGAGCTGTGATTTGTTGACAATATATTTCTATACCAAGTGCTGTCATTTCTAGACGGTATATTTCAGATACCAAGTGCTGTGATTTATAGACGGTCCCTTTCGGATACCAAGTACTGTAATTTGTAGACAGTATACTTAGTATACTAAGAGATTTGTAAATGGTCCCTTTCCAAGTGCAGTGATTAGAAACTAAGTGCTATAATTTGTGGACGGTCCCTTTCAGAAACCAAACTCTGTCATTTGTAGACTATAGCTACCTCTCAGAAACCACACACTATGATTTTTAGATGTTTCTTTCAGATACCAAGTGCGATGATTTGTAGATGATCCCTTTCAGACGCCAGACTGTATAATTTGTAGAAGGCACCTTTTAAAAACCAATCTCTATAATTTCTACACGGTATATTTTAAATACCAAGTGCTGTGATTTGTAGATGGCCCCTTTCAGAAACCAAGCTCTATAATTTGCAGACGTTCCCTTTGAAAAGCGAAGCTTTTTTGCTATCCTGATTATGTAAAACCGTTACCTGCTTTCTGTTATTCCTTAAACCCCTTCATCTTCATCTAATGCTCAATAGAGGCACCTAACGTTCATCTAAAGTTCAGTTTAACTTCAAACTGATTCCAGTGCCGTCACAGTCCTCGCAGTCCTGCTAGTTCTCAGTACACACCCTCTTCAGTGATGGAGCCATGCCATCGTAGATCATTTACTTGCCTTTCAGTGTCTTCTCTGCCATCTGACCTTTCAGCTCAGGCCAATTGCACAAATGTCTTTAAAGTGTGATGAATGCGGTTGTGTTTTGGCTCATGCTGTCGACAGCACAAATAGACTGTAGCAGTAAAGACCTCATTTCTCTTTGGATGTTTGATCCAGCTCCTTTAGCTCCTTTAGCACCACAGATCAGTGCTGTGGCCAGTCGGACGGCTGGAATATCGCTATCGCCAATTTAACAGGAGTCTCAAAGGGAACTTAAGCAGCTAACACTAACCAAATGTTCAGACTGCAGGATGGACTGGACACAACCTCCTGGTTCACTACCTCATCCTGCCTGTCTTCTTCTCACTCTCTCTTTCTCTCTCTCTCTCTCTCTCTCTCTCTCTCTCACACACACACACACAGGCTCACCCAAATGTTATAGTTATGTATTCATGAACGTCTGGTCAGTTTTCGCCTCAGTTTGACTTGTTTTTTATCTTATCTAAAGTTGAGACTTTAGAGACTTTCAGTGGAGACTCAGTAGCAGCAGTGCACCGATTTTGTGGACACTTACACATTTGAGTAATACCACCATTTCTCTGGACAAAAGAACCCCCCAAAAACTAATACAGGATGCTACAGGCTGCCTCACATCAGCCATAATGGTACAGTTATTGCGTTCAGCATGTACCATTACTGTGCTCTATTAAATTCAGGCCATTCCAAAATGGAAAGTGCCAATTCAGCACTGAAAGCTACTTTGGCGGCTGTAAATAAAGGAAAACAGCAGTCTGTTTCAGTATTAAAGGCAACATATGAAAAACAGAACCCCCTTCTACATCACAGAGGGTCACATTCGGATTATACCACCCTCTATCTGAGTATCTGCACCGCTGCCTATGACCAGCTGCGGCTGGCTTATTACCCCGATGCTAACAGCACTGGTTTTGCAGGTCTTGTTCGCATTAGCAAGCTTTCCAAGCTGCTGTTGAACAGCTAGTCTGTTGCCTGTGTGTGTGTGTGTGTGTGTGTGTGTGTGTGTGTGTGTGTGTTGTATATGCAAAGAGTTGTGGTCGGAGGTTTGCACACACTCATTAGTGACATGATTTTCACTTTCACTGAATTCTGCCATCCGTTTCAGCTTTAATTAGGTACACTGTATGGGCAAAAGTATTGGGACATTGCTTATTAACTGTATCTTCTGAATTAAGGAATTAAGGGTATTAAATAAGAGCTTATTCCGCTTCTGCTGGAGTGACTCTCTCTAATGTCCAGAGAAGGCTTTTTACTGGATTTTAGAGGAGCACTGCTGTGGGGATTTGATTGCATTCAGTGACTAGAGCGTTGGTGAGGTCAGATCACTACCCCACATTATCTCCAACTCATCACAAAAGTATTGGATGGAGCACCATCCATCATTCCAGAGAACACAGTTCTTCCACTGCTCCACAGCTCAATGCTGCTGGGGGGCTTTATACCCCTCTAGCCCACACCCGGCATTAGGCATAGTGCCAATAGGTTTATTTATACGTTTATTAGCAGGAGTGTACACAAATTTTTTATATATAATGTATTTGAGTAAAGAGCAGTTTGGGACAGATCTTTAGGAACCCTCCAAAATGAAAATTCTACAGGAGGAGGAGTTCGATGGAAGTCGTTGTAAAGATTGAGAAGTCATTTTGGAGCATTTCTATTGGTCCATTCATTACAATGTAAAGAATAACTGACAGATTATGTTAAAATGTGAACAACGAAAAGGTTTTTGTATGAGCGTTTTGTTCATTTAGAAAAACATGTTGTAGTTCGCTAGTTTGGCTAAACGTTAGTTACCAATTTTCTTTGCCTCAGTTTGAAGCGGCACACAGCCACTCGCCGTTTTTAGCATAACATCACAGACCTGGACGATTTTACAGAACAGTCTTATTATAAGTATGTAAACAGAAGCCTATGCATACATATACCATATACCTATCTGTATAATTAACACTATATGGCCATATATATGACTTCTCCTTTAGCGTGTTTGTTTTTCTAAATGGAGGCTGTTAATAGGGTGTTTACTCCCCCTTAGCTGAAGTAACAGCCGCTACTCTTTTGGGAGAATAGAAATTGGGTTGGAGAGTTCACAATGTTCCCACGATGGACATACTTAGACTTCTCAGACTGCAGGTTAGGTTTGAACGCAGGCGTTCAGGCACATCCATTTACTTTATAAACTATGTGTTTCTGGTCATCCCAACACTAAACACACACACACATACACAGATCTCAGATCTCACTCTATACCATTTTTTGTCATTTTGTCAGGCCTTAAAGAGCGGACCTTCTCTAGGCACTACCCTCCCAAAAACAGGATGCTCAACTAGGATGCTCAGTACTTCTGGGACTTCAATATAGGTGTATGCAAAAGTTCAAATGACATAACATGATATTTACTGATTTTTTAAAGTGAAAATAAGTAAACGGTTCTTCTTAAATATTGGGGGTTTTCTGCTCATTTTAAACAGGGCATAAACTTCCTATAACCAGAGGCATATTTTATTTGACTGAATTTGATTTATTAAATAAACAGTGTTTAGGATGTACAGTGGGTCTCTGTAGAGCAGGGGTATTTATTTCAAATTCAATAAGGTCCAATTGGGCACAGTGTCCACAATTTTCGTACTGTTATACCATCTCAAAATAATCCCACATTACACAGTATTACTGTGGGTGGTCTTGCGGTTACAAGGCGTCCATACAATCTCATCTAAGCGTCTTTGTCGCTATATATAGCGACTTTTCAGACCCCTCTAGCGATTTTTTTAAAGCGACTAGCGACAAATCTACAAAAAGACACAAAAATAAATCACTGCGCTTAACTTCCACAGTCTCAGTCACTCACTCACCTCAAAACTAAAAAAAACAAACCAATTAAAAACCCTAAGTAGCTCTGCAAAGTGTCTGTTTTAAGGTCACTTTGCCAATCCGAAACACCGGATAAAGGAGGAGGTTGAACGTAGAGTCTTTTAATAAAATTTGATATGCTAACATTTAACAACACACGACAGAATTGATTTGTGCAATTTATGTAAAAATTATATATAAGAAGTGACGGCCTATTTCAAAGGCAAAAAAAAAAATCAACAGAAGTTCATTTACTCAGAGATCATTTGTAGTTCTAACACATTTAGGGTGTTTTTACTCATTTTTTTTAATCTCTCACAACTTCATTCCTTTATAATACATCTTTAAATACATGCAAATGGACAATTCTGCAGATTAGGAGATCATTTAGCGACTTGCAGCGACTTTTAGGACTGACAATAGCTACTTTCCTTAAGGAGGAGATGGCGAACACTGTCTCATCCTGCCTTATTTGAAAACAGAAAATGATCGCAGGTTGGCGAAGTGATTCAGTAACTGTTACACCGTCAATCTGACCATCACTAACGTTAGTTAGCAGGATTGCAGTCTGCTCACCACGGAATTAATTCAAGACTGGCTGCCAGAAAGCCCACTTCTCAACGTTTAGACGAGAATGACTCGAGCGACTGGTGACTAATGATTGAGCGGCCGCTGTGGAAAGGACAGAAAGCTGAATTTAAAGGTTTTTCCCTGTGGTTTGGGTTGTTTTTGGATCTAGCTCAGCTACAGCAGACATAGACATGCTAGTGCAGCTGCTGTTGACTAACTGCTGAGTTACCGACACAAGTGGTTGGTGTGGTGCAACAGATAACACCACTACCTGCCAGTGAGCTACTACACCATGTGGGAGACTGGGGTTCGATTCCCGGTGACTGGGTGACTGTGCTGTGCTACACCAATAAGAGTCTTTGGGCCAGACTCCTAACACTACATTGGCCCACCTCTGTAATACTAGTAACCTTGTAAGTCGCTCTGGATAAGAGCCTCAGCTAAATGCCATCAATGTAAATGTAAGTGTTGAAGATAAAAAGTTGTGTCTGAAAGTCGAAGTTGAGCGATGGGTGTTGGGAGTAACGGAAAGGCGAATTGAGAGGCCGGTTCTGCTGTGTTTGGACTGGCAGCTGGCTATTGAGCTGGCTTAGATAGTGAAGTTAGCTTGCTAGCAGGCTGAACATCACAGCAAAGGCCGTGTTCCAGCAAATCGCTCACATTTATAGGAGTGTTTTTGACTGTTTTTAGGCACACTGAGTAGACTGGTTCATCCAGGTTTGCTTGCTCTGTCTTTCAGTCAAACTAAACTCAGTCGCTAAACTTGCAACTACGGTGGGACTGTAGTTCTTACAGAGCCCCCACCCTGTGGCACTCTTAAATGCACGTGGGGGGATGAGCTTATTTGGCCGTGTACTTGACTCAGAACAAAAATGGAACACATTAGACACGCTGTAATTTTGAAATACCATCCTGAATTAGAGATACTGTCAACATTTTGAAATACTGCGGTGTACAGTATTACTGTTATACCGCCCAAGCCTAGTCCAAGTAGAGAAGACTTCCTCAAACCAAGGTCCAGTGCCCGGTGGCATAAAACTCCTTAAGTGAAGATTTCCTTATTGCCCTTAAACATCCCTCAAAGTTAAGTGTGTTGCAGAAAAAATGTCTTAGGTTTTACTTAAGGGCTTTCTAATGGAAAATCATCATCATAAACCCTTAAATATCCCCTTAAGTATTGAATGTCCCTTAAGTAATCACTTAAGTTCCTTAAGCGGTCAATTCCCTTCTAATTATTTAAGGGACGCAAAACCTCACCACAACACTGCTCACCACTGAGTGTTTGAGGTTTTTGGGGATGACGGCGTACTTAGGTTGTTATTATTAGAGCACAGATTTGACCGTCGTTTAGTTTATAAAATCAGCAGTGAGCTAAAAGACTCTCTCGGCCACTCGGCACAGCGTAATCACACGTTATCTGCAGCTCTACTGCTCCTGATAGCGCTGCGCTTTGTTGCAACTGGGATTTCCAGTCTGTGGTGGGAGACGTTTTCAACAGGTCTTCCGTGTGCCGGGTCGTTCACTGAGTGGCAGGCGCTGTTAAGTTTCCATTCTGGAAGGAGCAAGAGGTCATTAAGACCGAGCTGGCTTTCCACACGTTTGCGGTGTTATTGATGGAACGCACTTCAGGATACAGGCGACTCGGACGCACCGAGACCAGTACGTGAACTCTGTAAATGTGCAGCTGGTGTGGGATCACCTTTGCACAATCACAGATGTTGTTGCACGTTGACCTGGAAGCACGACTCGCCAATATTCTCCTGTTCTCCATTATTTTCCATTTTGGTTATTTTACAGAAACATTGAGGCAGCTTTCAAACGGCGCCGTTCAAGAAACGTGTTTTTTCCGTGGATGAGTTGTTGTTATGGAAACAGTGGAACTTCACCGCAGGAAAACCTCCGTCACTGCAGTAAAACCCTCACTGTTTTATCCCAGCAAAGTTCAACGTTTGAGGGATTTTATGCTACACACTTAAGTAATTCTAATCATAATGGGTTTTTTCTTCCGTATTGATTTATATATTTATCATGTATACTTCAGTATCCGAATAGCTAAATCATAGCTATCATTTAATCACAAATTTAAAAGATAATAATAAAATTCTTAATAACTCATCTCATGGTGTCACTCAACATCGCCACGGTCCCAGAACATATGAGACGTACTGGTTTTAACGGCCCATGGGAAGAATAAACAGTACCAGTCTCTCCACCCTTCATTAATAGCTCAGTTTTCACGCCCCATTTTTCTCTTGTTAAAGCCACCATGTGAATGAACTTTCCTCTGACTCTGCTTTCTTCTCAGACAGCTGTCTGTTGTCCCTCTCTGTACGTCATTTGAGTCGCTGCTTCGTCTTATTAGCTTGTGACTAATTTGTTAGCTTGAGACTGGCATGTTAGCTAATGGCTGGTGGATTAGTATGAGGCCTACATTATTAACATACAGCTAGTGTGTCAGCGTGAGACCTAGCTTGTGGCTAGGGTGTTAGACATCTTGTATAAATATTGTATTAAATAAAATGAGAAAATTTGTGAATAATTGAGCTTCTAATAGCAACTCACTGAGCATTCAGTATACTCACAAAAAAAGGTAGGGTTTACAGCCTTGTCATTTTGGATGTCAGTCATATGGGCTCTGGCAATGAGATGCAATAGAAAGGGCGGGCTCTGCGGATTCAGGAAACCATATTTCTGCACTGTACTATTGCAAAGATATGAATAGAAAAATAGAGAAAGATAGAATTTGGTGTGCCTGCATGTTTATAGACTCCATAATAGTGTAGAATACAGTTTTACTGCTGCTGTTACATTTGGTAACAATGTACAGTATGTAAACTTGAGAAACCATATGACTAAAAATGGTAGGACTAATCAGCTGTGTATCTATATGAGTTCATCGGCCACTTCTATAACTAAGCCGATCCTGAGAGCTGTAATCTATGAGCTGTACTTGTACAGCAGCTCTAGGAGAGGCCTGACGATCACAGGATGCTGCAGTTCCTCGTTCATCCTCTAAATGGAAATACAGACCTCACACAGCTGCAGAAACCCGTCATTAGATCTTATGGCATGTCGTCAATCCGACAGCTTTAATGGTCTTCGACTCAAATGGTGGACGACTAGTAAAGACTGTTAACAGCACTCACCTGAGACACACTGATTTACCTGATTTATGTTAATGCAGGATTGATAAACTAGGTGTTGGCTGGGAACTGGAGCTGGAAACTGGCCTATTTGTATGTAATCTAAAGGTGCATGCCCTGAGAAACCTCCATGTGCTGTGTGATGCCTGGATGATAAGGCAGCAGAACATGGTACAGCACAGCATAGCAGTGGCACTGATCACATCCAGCTCTCAGTGCATTTACACTGCTGACTCAGATGTGTTGCTGCCTCCCCTACTGTAACACACAGTCAAATTTTCACCCTGCAGCAGCTCACACACACACACGATCAAATTATCCTACTGCAACCCTGCACATTTACACACACATACAAAAACACACACACACACATACACACTTCAACAGTCACTCTGAGCCACCACACCTGCGACTAGCAAAGCAATAAAGCAGGACCACTCTGTGCAAACCATCCACACACCCTGACCCGACTGGCAGGAGACAAGTTAGAAACCTGTTATATAAAACCTTTTAATGTGTTTTTAAATGATTATTATTATTTTTATTATTATTATTTGAGATTTTGTTAACCATTTATGGGTAATTCTTAACTAAAGAGCAACTTTTATATCTCCTGATGTATTCATGTTCTAGAAAGGTTTTTATTACAAAATAAATAGTTAGTTTAGGTATGAATTGTATTGTATTTATTTGTTGTATATATTTATAACACCACCAAAAATGCATCAACATTATTGATTTCCATTTTTTCCATTACACATCAATATGTTACTATTTTGCCTTGTCTGATATAAAAAAAAAATAATTAAAAAAAAAATATATATATATATAATAAAACATATGATTAACATTCATATCTATGTAACTTTTGAACAATATATTACTGTCCCCAACATTACTGTCATCCTGTGTTACTCAACATCCTTTGAGTAATTATTTGTTTCTGTAAGGAATTTTTTAAAACACTTATTTATGTTGTAACCATGGAAGCAAAGACTGACAGGAGATCACATGTCAGCCGTGAGAGATGAATGCATTTTGATGTCTGGGAAAATGAGTAATTTAGTCATGTAATCCTCCGGAGTTGATTTATTCAGTGTCATTATACCGTCAATATACGTCAGTATTTAAAATAAATAAATAAATGTATTTATACATTTATACATATATTGTATATATTGTATACATATACATAAAATGTATTTAAAGAGAAGCTTATACTAGCTATTAAACTGGTTTTGTGTTTCACCATCAGTATCTTATTAACTGTCTAGAAATCACATTTAAATGCAAACTAAACTTCCTAAAAGTACTTTCACTGTTGTTTAGTCAGTATAATAAGTGAACCTTATTTTAATTCTATATGTGTCCAGTCTTGGTTATCATTAAGTTTTTACTTTAAAGCATGTAAACATTGTCTTGACATTTTGCTGTTTTTTTTTAGTTTTTCAGAAGTTGGTAGAGGGTGAAAAGAGCCCCCAGTTAAAAAATCACCCATAATCAAGCAAGTGGGCCACAAAATAATATGCGGTAAAATGTACCCTTGACTTTAATAAAGTACCGCAGTGAAGCAGATCAACAACTTGCAGTGGGAGCTTCCCAAGCTAAAGTACAGCCTCCACGCAGCAGATTTTTAAACCTGCTTTTAGAAGCTGCTTTTCTTCTAAATTTGCTGCACATCCAGTCAAAAAGTAATGAGACCTGAGAAGAGATTGGGAATCAGTTCTCTGTCTGGGCAAGTCCACCATGCTACACCAATAAGACCCCATGGGCAAGACTCACTTCTCTACATTCTCCTACCTGATTCAAATGCATGAGCCACTGACAAATGTTTGAAATGAGATCAAACAGTTGGCTGATTTTGTCCAATATATGCACAGAAAAACACATTGTTTATCACAGTAATGATAAAATGAGATTGTATTTCTGACCTCTACCTAAAACATAGTTTTTGAAGTCCATTCTTGGTGGAAGGATACAAATAAAAAAAAGGTTTTTGTACTTCTCACTATTTTAACATCATTAGCATTACATTTAAAACTTTAGGTGAATTTAGATAGTAAATAAAATGTAAAATGGTTTGGGCAGCCCTCGTCTTACATAAAAAACAGCAACTTCAGTATGTCTTGTACAAATGTTTTGGCACCTTACAGAGTCAGGACAGTGTAACACCCCTATTGGCAGAAAATCACAGCTTACCAGCGCTTTTTGTAGCAGCTAAAAGTCTAAAGTCTAAAGCCTCTAGTTCTAAGCTATTATTGGGTTGTCTTGCTGCACAGCTTGTTTAAGATACACTATTTGGACAAAGGTTTTGGGGCACACCTCTTAATTAGTGAATTCAGGTGTTTCATTCAGTCCTGTTGCCAAGGGTGTATGCAATCAAACGCCTAGCCATGCAGTGTACTTTACACATATTAGTGAAAGAATGGGTGGTTCTGAAGAGTAATAGGATGCCACCTTTGCAAGTCAGTTCATGCAATATCTTACCTCTTAGATGTTCCACCATCAACTGTGAGTGGTGTTACTGAAAAGTGGAACCACTGGGGGGCACCTCTACATGAATACCAATGGACAATGGACATTTATATGATGTTTAGGCTTGATGACTGTGGGGGCCATTCCAAAAGCTTCAGTTTGTGTCTCTCCAGGTAGTCCATGGTGGTTTTGAGGAGTATTTCGGATCATTATCCTGATGTAAACGCCATCTTCTTTTCAGCTTCAGTCTTTTTACAGATGGTTTGACATTTACATCCAGGACTTGAAGGGGTTTTGCTGGTATTTTTGTATCCACCCTCATGCTTCACAGTTGGAAAGATGCTCTTTTAATGAAATGCAATTCACTTTTTCTCCAAATGTACCTTTTGATGCTTTGATTGTGGCCAAAGAGTGGTATTTTGTCTCCATCAGTCCACAGGACTTGTCTCCAGAAGTCATGAGACTTGTCCAGATGTTCTACAGCATACCTCAAATGGTTTTGCGATGAGGTCCCAGTTAAGGTTATCTTCTTATGACTCCAGTGCAAGAACATTGTTGAGTTAGCAAGACCTTTCTGCAGATTCCTGGCAATTATATGACATTTATAATACCAGCATACGAGCAGTTTTCTTGGTAATTTTAGAGCTCATCTTGACCTCCACAGTTCCCCTGAGCTGCCGTTTGTTGTTAGCAGTCTATAGGCTGAAAGCAACCATAGGCTGAAAACTCTCCACTATCTTCTTACTGTCTTCTCCTGCTCTCTTTCATAGCTGTTCATAGCTACTTAAGCAGCTCATATTTAATGACTTTATATTCTAGAATTTATAAAGCTTGGAAATTTGATTCTAAAAGTTCCAACTGCAATTGGTGACATGCGGCAGGCTTGATTTGCCAATTAAGGTCTGAGACCTTTTGACAAAAATCTAAGCTGTTGCAATACTTATGTTAAATATGACTAACATGAGTAACAATGCTTTAGGCTTGGCTGAAAATGTTATGCTTTCTGTTTGTTTAACACTGAAGGCTGCTTTACTATTTCTCAATAAAACAGACTGATGTAAGATATTATTTGACCAAGGGGGCTCAAACCTTCACCAGTTCTGTAATGCTCTGAAGTTCTTCAGTGCTGTAACGATAGTCTTTTGGGAAGGGGTTGAAAAAGACCCAGTTCTCAGACCAGACTGCCTGAAAGTTGTCTGTCGTTGGACTTCAGAAGGTCCCTGGCCAGAAAGATACAGTTAAGGGTTAGAGAACAAGTGCAGGGTGGCAAGATGGTTGTGCATCGGAGCAATTGTGTTGTAGACTTTGCAGCCCTCCAAGATTCTCTGCAAGTTTCTCTGCCTCTGCTTATATCCCAAAGATTGAATTATGCAGAAATTGTAATAAATCAGAGGAAATCTTAAGTTGACCAGATGTTTTTTTTTTACAGTGAAAATCATCATCATCAGTGTTAAATCACACAGTTTATGAGACTCCATTCTGCATGAGACGAACTCCGCTGAACTCTGGCTCTTAATGATAATCACGTTAAACGTAATTCTCACTATGTTCGTCCATGACAGCTGAAGATGCTCAAATTTGCATGGTTTTCATGCTAAATGAATGAACTGAGCAATCAAACGGTTACATATGCTGCTCATCATGTCTTGTTCCTTGGAAAAGAAATTACAGTTGTTCTGGCTGCATTTAGGTTAACACATTTCTACTGAACTAATCATCCTAGCAAAGAGTGACACGCCTCACTCAACTTTGTTGAGGTGCATTTATCATCAACCGTGGCTTCAGATGCTCAGGTGAAGTGTGTTGTTGATGATTTGGCACAAAAGCTTAGAGAAAGACACACACTTTATGGATCTAGCTGAGGACTAAAACTGCAACAAAACAAGAACAAACTGTGCCATTTGAGGTGAATCACCAAAAGGTCATGCACATTATAGCCTGACACATACACCATATGGACAAAAGTATGGGGACACCTCCTCATTCATTGTTTCTATCAAAATCAAGGGTATTAAAAGCGTTCATTGTGCTTTTGTTGGAGTAACTGTCTCTACTGTCCAGGGAAGAAGGATTCCTACTAGATTTTGGAGCATTGCTGTGAGTGTTTTATTGCATTTAGCGACAAGAGTGTTCGTGAGTGTTCGTGAGTGTTCGTGAGTGTTCGTGAGCGTTCAACAGCGTTCAACTCCCCAACTCATCCCAAAAGTACTGGATACAGCACCAACCATCAACACAGTTCCACTGCTCCACAGCTCAGTGCTGGGGGGCTTTATACCCCTCTAGCCCACATCTGGCATTAAGCATAGTGCCAATTGGCAGTACTTCTCTACAGGGACTAGACAAGCTGTGTGTCAGAAATGGGTGCTGAAAGCATTCAGTAGAAAGGGTGTCCACAAACATTTGGGTATATAGTGTATATTGGCCAATGTTGGCAACCTGCAACTTTATTGATTAATTAGCAATGTTAATTGCTTACATTTTCACAACATATATGTGCCACTGGGGAGCTCGATAGGACACGCTCCCTTGTTTAACTGCTGTATATTCCAGCAATACATATTGATTTGGTTAACCCATCATGTTAAGAATAACAAACCATGCAAATGCATCCAAATCGTAATCTTTAGCATGAGGCTAACATATTTTAACCCCCCTTTTCTCTTATCCTGTTTACACAGGACGCTGATTGGCTCTTGGGCTCTTCTGCCATTTAATCCACAGTCTGCTCTCCATTCAATCAACGTGATGTGTTACAGATGTTGCTGTGTTTAACTGATGTGTAATGAAGGTGATCTAACAAAGCCCAAAATCCATAGATCCATGTGTTATTAGCATAAGCTTATTTAAAAAAACACTGCACATCCAACAAGAACGAAAGTCCTGTACATCTTTTAATACAGCAGTAAAATCATGGTAGATTGCAGAAAACATGACATCCTGATATATTTTACCTTTACCTGCATATTTAAACTAGTCAAAAACCAAATATTCAACCGATCGTTTTCCATTCTGCCGGCAGAATGGCCACTAGGAGGCTTACAGAAAGAGACTACAATCAGCATCAGTGATAGTATGTGCATTGTGGATCAAGAAAAGCCCTGTAACTCATCACCAGTCTGATAAGTTCAGCTTGACGGGTTGAGTTCAGCTGTAATGCAGTGACCCACATTTTGACTATGTAATTTTGAGCCAGCTAACAACCAGAGATGTATGGTAAGGAGGTAGAACTACTTCACTACTGTGCTTAAGTACTAAATGCTGTATCTGAACTCTACTTCAGTATTATTGTTTTCTCCTACTTCCTCTTTTACGTCACTGCATATTTTGGATGAATTTAATACTTTAACTACATTACATTTGTATGTGCTTCATCCTTACTCGTTCCAATTCTAAGGAGGATATAAATTATAAGGCTAATTTAAAACCCACATTTTCATTGCCAGAGCGCTAGATGGAGTCACCGAGTTTGATGAATCCGCCTCAACATTGAGCAGAACATGCAATGCTGCCATTCTTCCTCTCACTCCGCTGCTTCAGTGAGGACACTAACTAGCTCTGTTAGTTTATCTTTAGATGGAAGAAGAAGAACCACCAGAAGAAACACCGTCTTCACCTTCAAATGCTCGTATGTGTCTGAATGGCCTGAGATCTTTTAGCTGTAGTTGAATTGACAGACAGTGAAGCTCAGATGAAACTCTTGTATGTGGCAGGCTGAGTCAGTTTAGCCTTCCTTTCTATTGGGCGAGTTTGTTTAGAGAGTTAACTGAAGACTCATGTTCATGAACTCTGTCTTCTAGAGTCCTGTCCTTCTACTACAGCCAGAGAAACTGTGACAGTCCTTAAGTCTGAGTATCTGAAATAATATAAATGATATTTAAACTTTTGACTGCTTTCTGTAATAACTACATAACACAATACTTGTACTTTTACTTTCAGTACTTAAGTAGTGAATTTTAGAATGAACTACTTGCAAAACTGTTGAAAAAAAATGTTGAATACTTTAGTACTTCCACTGAAGTATGGTGCTTAATGGACACTTCTACTGCTATTTAAGTCACTTTTTTGATAGAACACTTGAACTTTTACTCATGTCTGGGTCTTTATTACTTTATACATGTCTGCTAACAACTAAGAATGTAAACCACATTCTTACTGACCAGTGCCTGTGATCTAACTATCTGACCAGCAGCACATTCTGACTGCTTACCACTGACAGTACTGTCTGTTTATTTTGCTTTATTCTAATGTTATACAGGTAGACACTCTCACTGACCACTGACTTTATGTTTATTTGGGTTTATTCTAATGTTATATAGAGTTTTACAGGTAGACACTCTCACTGACCACTGACTTTATGTTTATTAGGGTTTATTCTAATGTTATATAGAGTTTTGCAGGTAGACACTCTCACTGACCACTGACTTTATGTTTATTTGGGTTTATTCTAATGTTATATAGAGTTTTGCAGGTATACACTCTCACTGACCACCGACTTTATGTTTATTAGGGTTTATTCTAATGTTATATAGAGTTTTACAGGTAGACACTCTCACTGACCACTGACTATGTTTATTTGGGTTTATTCTAATGTTATATAGAGTTTTACAGGGAGACACTCTCACTGACCACTGGCATTATGTTTATTTGGGTTTATTCTAATGTTATATAGAGTTTTGCAGGTAGACACTCTCACTGACCACTGACTTTATGTTTATTTGGGTTTATTCTAATGTTATATAGAGTTTTACAGGTAGACACTCTCACTGACCACTGGCTTTATGTTTATTTGGGTTTATTCTAATGTTATATAGTGTTTTACAGGTAGACACTCTCACTGACCACTGACTTTATGTTTATTTGGGTTTATTCTAATGTTATATAGAGTTTTGCAGGTAGACACTCTCACTGACCACTGACTTTATGTTTATTTGGGTTTATTCTAATGTTATATAGAGTTTTACAGGTAGACACTCTCACTGACCACTGACTTTATGTTTATTAGGGTTTATTCTAATGTTATATAGAGTTTTACAGGTAGACACTCTCACTGACCACTGGCTTTATGTTTATTTGGGTTTATTCTAATGTTATATAGAGCTTTACAGGTAGACACTCCCACTGACCACTGACTTTATGTTTATTTGGGTTTATTCTAATGTTATATAGAGTTTTACAGGTAGACACTCTCACTGACCACTGGCTTTATGTTTATTTGGGTTTATTCTAATGTTATATAGAGTTTTGCAGGTAGACACTCTCACTGACCACTGGCTTTATGTTTATTTGGGTTAATTCTAATGTTATATAGAGTTTTGCAGGTAGACACTCTCACTGACCACTGACTTTATGTTTATTTGGGATTATTCTAATGTTATATAGAGTTTTGCAGGTAGACACTATCACTGACCACTGACTTTATGTTTATTTGGGTTTATTCTAATGTTATATAGAGTTTTACAGGTAGACACTGTCACTGACCACTGGCTTTATGTTTATTTGGGTTTATTCTAATGTTATATAGAGTTTTGCAGGTAGACACTCTCACTGACCACTGGCTTTATGTTTATTTGGGTTAATTCTAATGTTATATAGAGTTTTGCAGGTAGACACTCTCACTGACCACTGACTTTATGTTTATTTGGGATTATTCTAATGTTATATAGAGTTTTGCAGGTAGACACTCTCACTGACCACTGACTTTATGTTTATTTGGGTTTATTCTAATGTTATATAGAGTTTTGCAGGTAGACAATCTCACTGACCACTGACTTTATGTTTATTAGGGTTTATTCTAATGTTATATAGAGTTTTACAGGTAGACACTCACTGACCACTGACTTTATGTTTATTTGGGTTTATTCTAATGTTATATAGAGTTTTGCAGGTAGACACTCTCACTGACCACTGACTTTATGTTTATTTGGGTTTATTCTAATGTTATATAGAGTTTTGCAGGTAGACACTCTCACTGACCACTGACTTTATGTTTATTTGGGTTTATTCTAATGTTATATAGAGTTTTGCAGGTAGACACTCTCACTGACCACTGACTTTATGTTTATTTGGGTTTATTCTAATGTTATATAGAGTTTTGCAGGTAGACACTCTCACTGACCACTGACTTTATGTTTATTTGGGTTTATTCTAATGTTATATAGAGTTTTACAGGTAGACACTCTCACTGACCACTGACTTTATGTTTATTTGGGTTTATTCTAATGTTATATAGAGTTTTACAGGTAGACACTCTCACTGACCACTGGCTTTATGTTTATTTGGGTTTATTCTAATGTTATATAGTGTTTTACAGGTAGACACTATCACTGACCACTGACTTTATGTTTATTTGGGTTTATTCTAATGTTATATAGAGTTTTACAGGTAGACACTGTCACTGACCACTGGCTTTATGTTTATTTGGGTTTATTCTAATGTTATATAGAGTTTTGCAGGTAGACACTCTCACTGACCACTGGCTTTATGTTTATTTGGGTTAATTCTAATGTTATATAGAGTTTTGCAGGTAGACACTCTCACTGACCACTGACTTTATGTTTATTTGGGATTATTCTAATGTTATATAGAGTTTTGCAGGTAGACAGTAAATTTGGGTTTGTTGTTTACAGGTATAGTTTTACTGCATTTATCAGCTGATACACCTGAATGTAAACCATTGAGCTAATTCATTTCAATTTTCAAGCACAAGCAAGTTGTAATTATTATGATTATTATTTTATTTTTAGCAGGCATAGTTAAAGAACATTGAAGCTGCTTTTCTGACTTGAATTCAGATTATTTGAATCGTAGTGTAAGCCGTTGTAATGGTTATTTGTGAGTTCAGTACGCATTCAAGTCAAGTAACATTAAAACACAATGCCTGGGTAGAAACTTTACTCACTTCTTGAAAGTGCTTGTGTGCTGAACGCTCACATCAGGTGCTGTACTGCTGGCCTTCGGAGGATGTGACTGTAGAGTTGCTTTGGAAGCTTTCCAGGGGCCCTAGCCTCAGCAGTGCAGAGGTTAGAGCTGCCCAAATCTCTCTAAATCTATTTAGAGACATCTTCCCACTCTAGCGCCAAGCTGGTAACACCCCCAGGCAGATATGCTGAGGCAAGATTAGACCCCTCTTTGCTTGAATGTGCACCAGATGTGCGCACACAACACAAGGCCTTAGAAATGTGGAGAGCTGAAAGAAAGAGATTTCGATTGAACTGTATTAAACACTGCATCTCCAAAAATATCTGGACACCTCTTCCAGTTAAAGCTTCTTTAAAATGCACCCACTACTGACTCAGACATTCACACACACACACACACACACACACACGCAGCTTGTATAATCTCTATATGAAAAGCTTTGTCAGAAGAATTGGACCTTATAAGTGTCTAAGGTCACCAGCTAGAGGGGTATAAAGCCCCCCAGCATTGGACTGTGGAGCAGTGGAGCTATGTTCTCTGGAGTGATCCATCCAGTACTTTTGCAAGTGCAATTTGTAATCCAGAACTGATCATCCAACACCTGTATCTGACCTCAGTAATGCTCTTGTGGACTTAATGTCATTTAATCCTCACAGCAATGTTTGAACATCCAGTGTAATGCCTTCCCAGAAGAGTAGAGGCTTTGCCTGCAGTAAGGGAGGAGCAAACTTTAATACCCTTGATTTCAGAAGAATGGAAAGAACAGGTGTCCTTTTGAACGTCCTATATTGTATCATAAACCTTTAGGAATACAAACTACATAATAGAAAGTGTAAGGAGTATTTTAAATGCTTGGATGCAAAGTAATTTGCAGTGTGTGTCTACCTGAAGTCTAGAACCCATGGACAGCACCAAATGCTGTGTTTGCTCCGTTGAGATGCTTCATCAGGCCTTTACTGCATTTAGAAACACCAGTGACCTTGTGCTGTTGGCAGCATTGATATGTCCATGTCATAACACCTCTTCCATCATATTTGACAGATGATGCGATCGACTTTGGATCATCTACTTTAGTGGTCTTCCAGATTGTTTGGTATTTCTGAGCTTGTCAGTGCCAAATGTACCAAAATGGTTGAATTGGCATCTCCTTTGGCCATGAAACTGTGTATTAGTCATTTGTCCAAATAATTCTGAGCCTGTCAAAATGGAAGGACTGTGTAAAAACAACTGTACTTTTTAAACTGTTAGTGAAATGCCTTTGTTAAACCACTTGAATTCAAACTAATCTGATTGCTTGGTCTTATCTATTTAGCTAGTGCACAGAAGCACAGTTACCAACAGAATATCACTGTCCAAATATTGACCCAGCTGCAGATTCAGTTTATTGGCCATGGATAAAAATATCTGCATTGCTATTAGCTGATACTCAAGATTGTAATCAATATCTGTATTGACTGATAATCAAGATCATTTCAGTATTGGCATTGACTAATAAAAAACATTACAATATCTGTATGTCAGGTAATACTCAAGATTACAATATCAGTATCTGTATATCGGGCAGTACTCAAGATTACAATATCAGTATCTGTATATCAGGCAATACCGAAGATCACAATATCAGTATCTGTATATCGGGCAGTACTCAAGATTACAATATCAGTATCTGTATATCAGGCAATACTGAAGATCACAATATCAGTATCTGTATATCGGGCAGTACTCAAGATTACAATATCAGTATCTGTATATCAGGCAATACTGAAGATCACAATATCAGTATCTGTATCGGGTAATACTCAAGATTACAATTTCAGTATTGGTATTGGGAAATACTCAAGATTACAATATCAGTATTGGTATTGGGAAATACTCAAGATTACAATATCAGTATTGGTATTGGGAAATACTCAAGATTATAATATCAGTATTGGTATTGGGAAATACTCAAGATTACATTATCAGTATCTGTATATCAGGCAATACTCGAGATTACAATATCAGTATCTGTATAATCAAGGTTAAAAAATCATTAGCTGTCTAAGGCAGTACTCTGTTATTACTTTGATATTACAATATTTGTTTTGGTATTGGCTGATAATTAAGCTTAAAATATCAGTATCATACTCAGGATTCCAATATCAGTATTAGTATCAGTACCGGCAGTTACTTAAGATTTCAGAATCAGTGCTGGGATCAACTGATACTAAACATTACAACATCAGTATCAGTATCGGCCAGCCCTCAAAATTACGATATCAATATTCGCAGTACTCAAGATTATAGTAGCGGTATCAGTACTTGCAGATACTTCTGTATATACTACTGGCACTGATACTAAACAATACAGGATCGGCCAATACTCAAGATTACAGTATCAGTATGTGTTTTGGGCGATACTCCGGCTGAAGTTGAAATGCCTGTATGTTAATCTGAGCGGCTGTAAGAACTCTGGACGTCTAGGAGCTGATCATGTGAAGCTTTCTATCATTCATGAAGCTCAACCTTGAGTTACTCCAGGAGTGAAACCCCATCAGATCGTGGTTCTTCCCTCAATTGGTTGTAAATGAGAATATGCACTTAATGTTCTTTCTTTGGTAAAATGCCCCCCCCCCCCACTCCCCTTCACCACCTACATATGCTTTAGATTCAGAGAGAGAGAGAGAGATACAGTGAGATACAGCGAGATGGTGGTGGTTGTGGTGGTGGGGGGGGTGAGAGTGGGGAGACTATTCACTCTTGCACATCCATGATGGTTGCTATGGGAACAAAGTGTTGGTTCCCTCTTCTAAAATAGTTCTTCTCCTCTCGTCCCTCCTTCTCCTTCCATCACTCCTTCCCTTCCTTTTTATTTTTTTTGCTCTAGTAAAAGTCCCCACTCTGATCTCTCTCTCTCTCTCTCTCTCTCCCCTTCTCTATCTCTCCCTCTCTCTCTCACCTAATCCCTCTCTTATTTAGTGTTTTTTCGGTCTGTTCCGTGTTGGGTTGTCATGGCGACAGGCTGGGGGCGTGTAAGCGTGTGAAATAGAGTGGGCGTCACGGAAGTGACATCTCTTGGGCTATAACCTATCTTCCTCTCTCTCTCTCTCTCCCTCTCTCTTTCTCTCTCTCTCTCTCTCTCTCTCTCTCTCTCTCTCTGTGTGGGGGCGAGTAGGACACAAAAGCAGTGTCAGAATGAGTTTTAAATTCCTCGCCTCTGTATGTGTGTGTTCTGTGTGTGTGTGTGTGTTTGTGTGCATCATCTATACTGCACCATACAGTCCATATCCAGCGCTGAGTAGTCCTCCGAATGGGTTCCAAAAAAAGCAGCAGCAGCTTCCCCCGGCTCTGCTGGGGGTTTGCTTAGGCCACATTGGAGAGGAAGTAGCTCGTTTAGCTTGGCTCGGCTGCTCGCTGTGTAACGCGCTTGCTTTCTGCACGCTTTAACCCTGTTCTCATTCAATTATATGCATCATTTTCAATCAACTACAGTACACCAAATGTCCAGAAGTATGTAGACACCTGCTAGTCCAGCATTACTCCTGAAATCAATGGTATCAAGGCACTATGACACTGTGGTCCAAATGAATAAAACCTATATTAAGACAATTATTTTTCTGAAATGAAATGTTCAAATATGCAAATTAATCATTCTATAGGTACACGCTTGACATAGGGTTCAGTTTAGCTAGATAACTAGAGCCTAAAGTCAAGCCTGTCCATCAAGACAGTAAGCCCCTCTCGTCTTCTTCTTCTTCAGTGGGCCTGGCTTGACTTTAGTTTCGAGTTATCTGGCTAAACTGAACCTAAGGTCTAGCCTGGCCAATAGATGAAGAGCTAAGGGACATTCCTATTAAGAAAGGCTTGACTTTAGGCTCAGTATAGCCAGATAAGTAGATCCTAAAGTTAAGTCTGGCTGATAGAAGAAGAGCAGATGAGGCATTCCTGTTGGACAGGCATGACCTTAGGCTCAGTTTAGCCAGATAATTTAAAGTCCTGCCTGTCCAATAAGAATGCCCCTCTCTCCTTCTTCTTCTTCTTCAATTGGCCTGGCTTGACTTGAGGTCAAGTCAAGTCTGGCCCATAGAAGAAGAGCTGAGGGACGTTTTTGTTGAACTCGGCTTGACTTTAGGATCAGTTTGGGTAGATAACTCGTACTAATTTGCATTAAACAGAAATCGACAGTGGAAACAGTGGATCAAGGTCAGGTTCAGAAATCTTGTTTCATTTTGTCTACATATTGAATATAAACATTTTTACAAAATGTTATGCATAAAATGTTCTAAAACT
Organism: Salminus brasiliensis; assembly: GCF_030463535.1. Taxonomy (NCBI): domain Eukaryota; kingdom Metazoa; phylum Chordata; class Actinopteri; order Characiformes; family Bryconidae; genus Salminus; species Salminus brasiliensis. The sequence continues at coordinate 11,080,117 of NC_132879.1, forward strand.
CAGGCTATAAATTATATATGTACAATCCCATCTTTACGAACCTTCAGAATATATAGATAGGGATGGAACTGGAAAATGTGGCGTACGTAAGTGCTATTGACGTGGAGATTTCTGGCTCAGAGTGTGAGGAAAAAAGGGAAATCGACTCCAGCCAATGAGATTTTACGCCAGGTTTAAATCCCTCTTTTTTCTTTGATGATTGGTTGCTGATACAAAGGAAATTACCATATTTTGATCTGATAGCATTGTGCAGGAGAGAGAGCTTTACAGTGACACCTGTGACAACAGTCGTGGTGGATGTTGGGTTAGAATGCTAGCATTTCATAAATTTTACCCAAAATATGTATTTTGGACATTTTCTTTTCTACACTGGTATAACAGAAGACATGTTATGGAAGCAAAATTGCCCAGTCTATGATAAAACAATGTTTTTGCTTGCAGTGTTTTGCCTTAATAAGGAGTTTGTCCCCCTTTACTGCCACAGTAATAGCCTCTACTCTTCTGGGGCTCCTATCGAGCTGTGTGTGCACAACTGACCGTCTATGTCAGTAACGGGTGCACCTAAAATTAGAGTTCACTTATAAGGAGGGCTTTCTGGCAGCACATAAATAATATATATTGCCACTGTCCTACAAAAACATAATGTGAATCTGTCGTTAAAATTTGTAGTGACGAAATTTCATGACGACTAATAGAAATGATCCAAAATGTCCTGAGATAGATACTTTTAACATTGATGTGAGGTTTTTGCATGGCAGTGATAATTGATGTATATTATTTCTGTGCTGCCAACGGACAAAAGTATCCAGAAAGCCTTTCTCATTAGAGAACTCTAATTTTACTGTGTGGAATGTGGAAATAAACACAGCTGAATCGAGTAAAGTCAATGCATCACTTGTTCTGTGTGTGTGTTCATGTGTCTGTTTACTGATGTGAAGAGCAGATTCATGGCATTCTCCCATGCATATAACTCCCAGTGTTTGTATGTGGGTCCTCTCTTCAGTTCTTCACTGTCATAAGCACAAATCGTTTTATTTATTATTTATACACTTAAATAATATATATAACTTTTTAAAAAATAAAAGTGAGTGATGCCTTTGAAGAACCATTTCTGGTTCCATAGAGAACCATTTTTGGAAATGAGATCTTGGCATGAAGCAACCTTAAATGAGTACATTTAAATGTAAAATTTGTATGAGTACATGTATATCCATAATTTCCAAAAAACCCTCTGAACTCAGAAGGGCTGATCATCTGAAGCATTGTATTGTCAATGAACCTTCAGTTATATCAGGAGGATAAACTCAGACTCCTCAGACTGTGGTTCTTCCCTTGACCTCATGAGACCCTGCGTCCTCATATGGGAACATTCCAGTTCTGCATCTTTGCATCACGATAACTCATTTTTTAAAACTTTGAAACTTTGGCCTCATATGAGGACATTGTATTTTGCAAAATGACTTCCTGTACAAAGACTAGGTTTAGTTTCACACTTGTTAGGTCCTACTAATTCCAAATTAGTATAGGAGAAATGAAAAATGCACACCAAGCATTTTTCCCAGGAGGTTAATTGATTGGGAAAAAAACATACAGAGTCATTTTGGTTCCATAAAGAGCCATTTTTGAGAAAGAGCTGTGAGCGTGGAGAATTTTTTAATTGGTAAACAATCTTTGCATTCTCTTCTTTCAGCGTTGAAAGGGTTCTTCACATACACCTCTCTTTCACAAAAAAGTTTGGTGGCATGTGTTGTTCCATAAAGAACATTCACTTCATCACTTTCAGATACAAATTTATTTGAATAGGTTCTTCACACATTGATCTGCTTGACCAAATGGCTCTTTGTGGATCCAGGGAGTGTTGTTTTACTGAAAGATTTCTAGTAGTTAACCCCAGTGTCTGTTTCTGCATCTGTAGCATATTGTTGTTTTCTCACAAAAACGCTGTGTCAATGTAAAAAGTCTTTATTCCAAGTCATTTTGGAGCATTTCTATTGGTCTATTCATCATGACACCTCGACACAGTGTAAAGACCAACTTCATGATTGATAACCATGAAACGGAATTCTTGATATTCCTGATATTTAGTAAGTAAACATAAACCCATTGACTTCAGATCAGTACACGTGTAGTAGAAGGCAGTGGGCTGATGCTGAAGCATGTGCAAATTGACTTCCATTGTAACTGTACTTCAGTAGTACAAAAATACTGTCCATGGTAATCAGGCATATGCTACAGGTCCAGCAGATAGATGGTGTACCTCTTGAGTACAACTAGTATTTCAGTACTTATGTATTTAAAACTCTCTCTCTCTCTCTGGCAGATGGAAGGTGTGTGTCTCCGTGTTCCCGGCCTCACACTCCTCTGAATGGCCACGCCCACGACTCCCCCGGCTGGAGCCGTCCGCTCCGCGTCCGAGACGGAGACCAGTTCTACATGCTGGACCAAGAAGAGGTGAATGCAAACACATAAATATGTTCTAAAACAAAAGACATCATTGTAATGGGTACTTCTTGTGCACCATTATTGCGCAAAATGCTGTACTGACTGACTAACAGTTATGGGACATGAGATCCGACCACAAATACAAATGCGATTTGGAATTTGAGCCCAGTGCTTAGGATGGTAGAAGCTGTGCTACTTCTGTGAGAAAGGATTAGAGATCCACACAGAAATACCTGCAGATAACAGCAGACACTGCTAATACTCTTCATCCCCAGCCTCAGAACCAGTTAATCTAGTACTGAGCAGTTAGCAGGAGCACCAAATATAAAGATTAGACTCTGCCACAGTCTGATCAAACCTGGAAGCTTTGTGTTTAGCTAATGTTCTCTGTGTCTGATAACCAGCATGTCTGAACACATATGTGTAAAAGTAAATGTTAAAAATTGAAGACTGGAAATATTCCACATCCATTAGGCCCCTGCATTTGATCCAGAATGCCGCATATCTGCATAGCTGCTGCCCACATCAGATTCAAAACCCTGATGCTGGTCTACAAAGCCTATAATGGACAACAGTGGTCAAAAGCTGATCTGTACCAAGAGCACCTCGAACTTCAAGTACGACTCGACGCGCTTTACCATCTTTTATGATCCGAGGAAGACAAGCACCTTTTTTCAGTCCTGGCACCGAAGTGGTGGAACGAACTTCCCGTGGTGGCCCGAATTGCAGAGTCGCTTGCTATCTTTAAACACCGACTGAAGACCCACCTCTTCAGAGAAGTGTAGTGTAGAGTATTGTGGTCTCCATACTGACCTCTGTATTTATTATTATCTAAGCTTAGAGGGATCTTTGGATACTAGTCTATACAAATTAGCTAAGGGTATTTTCTGAGTAAACAGTGAAGCACTTTTGTAAGTCGCTCTGGAGAAGAGCGTCTGCTAAACGCCTTCAACAGTAAATGTAAATAAGTTGATTGAGAAATAAATATCTGACTATATTAGCTTTGAATATCAGTGCAAAGATCACTGCACAGCACTGTGATATCAGACAGAACTGTCCACAGCCATTACATTGAAATGCAGAGCAGCCCTGAAGAGGGCGCTGTGGGAACTAGAGCGTCAGAAATGATTAAAAGCAGCGAAAAAAGAAATAAAATCATTGTTGAGAAATTGCAGAAACATTAAAAGGCAAATAAGCAATATTAAAACAAGAAACACAAAATAATTCATCAGAAGAAATTCACCCCTTTGTTTTCCATACATTTCTTATGCATATTAAAAATCATGAGCTTGCATGAGGATTGCAAATTGCAGCTGTGCTGTGTTTCCACTGTTTGGCCACTAGAGAGAGCAATTGTCTTTCAGTGAAGTCGCAGCTGCTTCTCTTCCTCACCACCTCCTTCTGCTTCCTACGTATAAAGTGGAGTTAATGGGCCATGGATTTATGCAGCTGTCGCATGATACATAGGTAGATTCGGACGAAAAGAAAGCCCAGTGCTCAGGATGGTAGAAGCTGTGCTACTTCTGTGAGAAAGGATTAGAGATCCACACAGAAATACCTGCAGATAACAGCAGACGCTGCTAAAACACTTCTCAATCTTCAATCTCCAGCCTCAGAACCAGATAATCTAGTACTGAGCAGTGAGCAGAAGCACCGAATATAAAGATTACTCTGCCACAGTCTGATCAAACCTGGACGCTTTGTGTTCAGCTAATGTTCAATTTTTCCCCAATATCTGAGCTCTTGCTGGTTCGTTTGCTGGTCCTCCTAGACAGAAGATGCAAAGTGTAACTATAGTAACGGGCTTTCTGATGATTTGCTTTAAGGGTGTATGATTGATCAAGACTGGAGTTGGATTAACATAACCGTTGCAGTAATTCTGATCTGGCTGTTTAGACCGAGGTCTCGTAGAGGTCAGACTTTAGTACCACATGTGAAAATGTCACATTCAGCGCTGTTCCCTGCAGTGTGAACATAATCTTAGGCCATGTTCATAAACATCTGGATATTTTTCTCTCGACCTCCAGCAGCGTTGCTGAAAATCTCTCCTTCCACACAAGAACGGCACAATGACTCTACTCTTCGCTCACATGAGCGTGCTAGCCCAGCAGAGGGCGCTAATACCCTTTTTTTTATAGTACTTAAGAAGCAAGCGCAACGGCCAGTACAGACCTAAATACAGCACAGAGAAAAAGCACTGTACATTATGCAAAAGCACCTGCTCTGTACATTATGCAATGTATTTTAGACTTCTGTACCACTACTTTAGATGTTAACTGGCTGTTCAACCCTGCCTAACCTCCTCCCTGCTTTAAAGTATCCTTTCACAGCACATGTTAGGAAGAGAGCTGTAAGAGGAAAATAAGCAAAAAAATGCCATATTGTCTTCTCTGTAGCTGATTTGATCATTTATTTTTCTTCTGACAGGTTCTAGCTCCTCAGCTATAGCTAGTGGGTATTTCTTCTTTAGGATTGTCTAACATTAAGTTAGATTTGATCTAATGAACAGTATTCATTATTACATACAGAGACTGTGGGAAATTGACCTTCCCACCCTTTCCATTGCATCTGATCGGCATGTCAGTATGTCAGATTATATGTCACTCACATCCGGAGTTACAAGGCTGTGAAGACAAGTCGGGATACTTGACTCTGCGCCTCACTGTGCCTAACTGGTGGTCCATATGTCTGTCATCGCATCTGCCTCCTGAAGTCGCCATTAAATTTTACTGTTTCACAAGTTTTTACAAAATAGTTTAGAAAACTGGCCTCTGATATAGGGCTAGGTGTTTCTAATAAAATGGCCTAATAATGTGTGGGCCAGCAAGCTACCCTGATGTGTTCATTGAATGTTGAATTTTGAGTACCTAATCTCTAAGTATGTATTTCATATGAATGTGTGTGTTGTGTGTCTGTCTGTCTGTCTGTCTGTCTGTCTGTAGGTTCATCCTCTGCTTATGAGCGACCGGCGCCCTGTCTCTCACCGCACCAAACTGCTCCGCAGGACTGTCTCCGTACCTGTCGATAGCAGGCCCCACCCTGAGTCAGGTAAACACACACACACACACACACACACACACACACACACACACCGACACACAATTGCACACTTACACACAGACACACACAAAACACACAATTACGCACATACACACTTACAAACACAATCACACACACACACACAATCGCACACATACGCAGTAACAAACACAATTAAACACACACACAATCTCTCTCACACACATGCACACAATTGCACACATACACACTTAAAACACAATTCACGCACACACACACACACACACACACAGGTTACACTGTGTTAATGAGTGATACTCAGGATTTGGTGCCCTTCAGGTCCCTAAGATGGTATTTATGCTATATATATATATATGTTACATTGGCTTTAATTTATTTATTTATGCAAATGAAATATGAAATTTGTGCGTATGTAAATGAACTAGAAACTGGCGCTCACTGGCGCTCCCTGCTGGCATTCTGTGACACTACACTGCGCTATTAATATTTGTTGCCAAGTATTGGTTGTTGTTATTATTACTATTATTATTATTATTATTTCTTTTTTTTATTATTATTGATAATATATTGTGAAATAGTGCTCCAGCTAAAATGACATTAACGTTCATAAACTGTAGTAATATGTGCTGGCATCTATACTTACACATCTATAAATGGGTCTAAGTAAATAGTTTACAAAGTTTGTCTTGAAGCCTCTAGTTTCACTGTATTTCATCTCTTTTGTGGTATTACCTAATTGTAGCACCTTTTCACATTCCTCTGCTGCGGGTTGAGGAGGGTGAAATGGGGGTGGGCCTAGGGTGGGCCTGCAACATGTTGTGCAAAAAAAATAAATAAATAACTAAAATAAATCTTAATTTCTTCCTGTGTTAGTATCAGCGTCTTGACATGTTCACATTAATTGACATCACTTTTGAGTACAGTAAAAAAAAAATATTAAGTAGTTAAAAAACTGCATTTTTTAGTTGATTAATGTTATAATAATTATATAGTAAAACATTTAGCTTTTTATTTTAAGATTATGTGTAATTGTTCTAAATATTGCAGCATTTTCTGTTATCCCTTAGTTCCCCAGTCAACCCCTTAACACTGACAATTCCCCCCTGTAAAAATAACGGTTGGGTCTTTCGGACATCGTGTTGAAGAAGTGACATCATCGACGTCCTCTTACCTGTACCATACCTTACTTTTTACATACATTTTCACATAAAAATGTTTGGCACAGTGCCAAGTACAGATGTATCTGGGGTAGAAACACCAAGTGTTTGCTAGCATGAAAAGGCCTTAGCCTTCCTCTTCACAAAGGGCACCATTCCTGAGAATGACTCCACTGTGAGGAACACCTCACACAGTATCCCATGCTCACTCACTCAGGTACACCTCAGCACACACACACACACGTGTCTGTTTTGCTTTTCAGTTTGCTCCCTTGCCCTCATTACACACCTCCAGTCTCACTGAGTGTCACACTAATCATTAAAACGTTGGACTGTGTGTGTCAGCAGTCAGAAAGAGGCTGTGTATGTTTGCTTTTGTTGCCTAACCGAACCGCTGGGCACGCAGCGTGTGTATCGCTGTTCCGAAGCCAGAGCTGGCCAGTGGAGAGGAGACGTAATTATCAGTCATGCATTAAAGGCTTTTAATTCATTAGTCTTACACAGTTTGTTTACTGTGCATGCCTACACGCCATTCTCCAAATTACACCTCAGATCCAAACCTCAAACCTGTAAACACTGTTCATTAACTCTTCATTAGCCATGAAATAAACGATTCAGAGCTTCTAGATCTGGTACTCTGTTCATAAACACCTATGAAGGGTTTTAAGACTAACACTGAGAATGCTCTGAGAAGCAGCTCCTGAAAAGAAAACCTAAGTTTCTCAGATATTCTCAGTAGAAAGTGTTGATCAAACGTCATGATCGGTTATTGGTCATGTCGTGTGCTGATATTATGCTACATTATACAGCGTACCATAAACTAAACAAGATACCATTTGAGTTTAAATTAAATAAATAATTCAATTTTTTCATTTGCATGAACAAAATGCAATGTTCCAAATGAACTAAATGGACAAAAGTATTGGGACACCTGCTCATTCATAGTTTCTACTATATTCAGAGTACACAGTGAATCGAAACGATGTTCCTCCAGGACCATGGTGCAACACATTACACAGTGCAGACAGAAACACAAGTGCAACACGGAACAAGTGCATACAGACAGTACAACACAACACAGACAGTACAGTACAGTACACAGAGTGCAGGCGAGAAAGTGTAGCAGGCAGGACTCAATAAATAAATTTGACAGACTGAGCTTGTGTAGAGATTATAGTGAAAATAGAATGTGCACTCTATGTTATTGTGGAGGGTCAGCCAGAAAACAGCAGAGTGCAGCACAGGTAAGTGCAGTACTCTAGCAGCTACAGGTAATGTGCAAAAATGCAATGTGCAGCTATGCGCAATGTATGTCCAGTGACGCAGTAAGGCTATTAAAAACAGTTTCTCCTCCTTTTGTTGGAGTAACTGTCTCTACTGTCCAGGGAAGGCTTTATACTACATTTTGCAGCATTGCTGTGAGAAGTTGATGGCATTCAGAGCAGAAAACTGAGTCTGCAGTAAGCACAGGATCTCCAAGCTGGACAGTTGAAGACTGGAGAAACATAGACGTGTCAGCCTGGATTTCTGCTGAGGAACACTGACGGTAGGGTCAGAATTTGGTGCCAACCTGCCTTGTTCAGTTCAGACAGTTCAGGCTGGTGGAGGTGGTGGAATTGGGTAGGGGATGTTTTCTTGACTTGCTTTGGGATTGTTAACACCAGCCTATTTCAGTGCTGTTGCTGACTATGTGCATCTGTTCATGACCACAGTTTACCCGTCTTACATTTACAGTGAAGCCATTTAGCAGACGCAAAAGTACTTCATGGTAAAGGTGCATGTATTTGTCACTCTACTATGTACACACACCCAAAGCAGTGGGCAGCTAACTCCAGCGCCCGGGGAGCAGAGAGGGTAAAGGGCCCAACAAGCCTGGGAATCGAACCCACAACCCTGTTATCGATAGCCTGGTGCTCTAACCGCTGAGCCACCACTACCACTGTTAACTCTGAAGATATCCTTAGCTAGTTTGTATGGGCTAGGATCCAAATGACACCTCTAAGCCTAGATACCAACAAACACAGAAGTCAGTATGGAGTATCTTCTAACAGCTATGTCCAGCATGATAATGAGCCATGTCACAAAGTAAAAGTCTTAAACTGGTTTTAATGATTATGACAGTGTGTTCAGTGTTCTTCAGTGGCCTTCCTAGTCACCACATCTAAATCCATCAGAGCACCCTTGGGATGTGGTAGAACAGAAAAGATCTATCCAAAAAGATCTTGCTGCACTTTAGTTGCTGCCCATGCTAATATGTCCTCAGGATGGTTATTCAGGAATAGTTCATTTGTTCATGTCTGAATAAACATTAAAGCAGTGGAAATTGATCCCATGATGCCTCTGTGGGGGCAGATTGCAGAGTAGAGTGTAAACACAGTAGGCTCAACGGTTAGAGTGCTGGGTTATTGATAACAGGGTTGTGGGTTCGATTCCCGGGCTCGGGACAGCTGCCACTGTTGGGCCCTTGAGCAAGGCCCTTTACCCTCTCTGCTCCCCAGGTGCTGGAGTTGGCTGCCCACCGCTCTGTGTGTGTGTGTGTGTTTACTACCACAGGTGGGTTAAATGCAGAGGACACAAATATGTGCACCTTTGTACCTTTAAGAGTGTGTCCTTGTGAAACACCACATGTAAGAATCTGATCTACACCAGGGTTTGTTAATTCTGCTCCTGGCGACCCACAGCACTGCACTATTTTGGCTGTCCAGCTTGCAGAGAACATCATAGGAAAGGTTCCAGGAACGTTAGCCTGTTCTAGGAACCTTTTGAAATGTGGTGGTTTGGGATGTGGTAGAACAGACGTTTGAATTGAAGTTGTTTGAGCTCAAAATAGAGACCCTATCCAGTATAAGTGTAGCGTTCCTAATAAAGTGCTTGGTGAGTGTATTTGACAGTGATGTGCATCAAGTTCCAACAAAAATACTGTTCCATTGTATTTCATTATATTTTTGTTATATTTTACAACAAACACCCACATCAATAGAAGTGTTACACAGAATAAACACTCGGTACACCATTTGCACATTCAACATGAGATCTGTTGTTCTGTTGTAAAGCATTTCTGCGATTCAGAGACACATGGTTTGGTTATGGCACTGATGATATGTAGTACCATGAAGAGCAGCAGGATGAAGAGCCACTTGCTCCAGAACAATGGCTGATGATTGATGCTTCCTTTTTCTCAACTCCAAACAAAACGGGCAGCTCGCCAGTGCCAGTGATCAAACTGAAACGATGATTTAAGAGTGTAAAGTGCAATGAGAGTTTGTGCCTTGATTTGTGAGAGCTGGTTTATTGAGCTTTTGAAAGGCAGTGCTGTTGATATGAGCGCGTTATCACAATACCTAATAAGAGCAATTATGTGTAGGGGTTTTAGAAAGGGAAAATCAAGGAGTGCTGCCTTATGTTTGATAAATTATGCTTCATTCATTTGACTGATGAAGGAGTGAGATGTCACCCTCTTTACTAACTAAGCAACGTGATAAAATAAATATGTTAAAGTAATGGCAATGTGAGTAATAATAATAATATGTAGGATGTCATGGATATCTTATATAAAGTCATGGATATATAATATAATATATATTTAACAATATATCATATTAAGATACATATGAAAAAAATTGATTTGTTTTTTTAGTGTAATATTTTTTTCCTCTAAAATTTGACCCATTTTTCCTCTCTAGTCATAGATAACCAGTTACACAACCCACTTGTTAGTACTCTCCCCCATCACATGTAATTCTCCTGACAGCGTAATGCCTCCTCCGACGCATGCACAACCTACCACTGCCTCTTTTTGAACAGACGTTGATGCAACGTCACCAGGCAACCAACGCGCTCTGAGGAAAATGCAGAAGAACCCATAATTCATCGGCTAGCAGAAGCCTGTGTAGGCCAGTCATGCTCTCTCAGACTCTGGCTAATGATGGCAGGCAAAAAGACCCGGGATTCAAACCAGCAATCCTCAGGTCGTGGTGACAGCACCTTAGTCCGCAGAACCACTCTGAGCCATAATGATAGTGTTTCTGAACAGATAGACACTTACTGCCTGGATAAATAGCTTTAAATATCAAAAGAAGAACTGAATAAAACATGAAGAAGTAATTTTAAATATTAAGTTTTATTATTTAAAAAATATATTTAACTGAATAACATTTTTTTTTAAATGGGCAGAAGTCTCTCTCACTATCATATAATATAACATCCTGTAATAAATAATAATATACAATTTCTTAAAAAAACAGCTACAATAATTAAATAATCCAGTTAAGATATTAAAATTGGAATCCACAAATTGGCCTTTCTGAACAGTTGAGTCTTAAACACTAGAACTGACAGACAGTTGACAGTCAGGAATCTCATTTCAGCCAGACAGCATATTGCAGTCTGAGAAAAAGCCTGGTTGATTGATTGAGCATAATTCAATCCTGGGCACTTGATGTCAAGAGCTGCTAATGGACCAAAGACTGCAGGTAGGAGCTACAACATGTACAAAATCCTTCAGGTATGACGCTGTTTCACCATGGAGACAGCCAAAAGCCAATGCGAGAATTATAAAATCAATTTTGTAACCAATAGGGTGCCAGAGCAATTATAAAAGCGTAGAACTGATGGCACTCTGCTTTCACACCCCCATCAATGTCCTGGCAGCACAATTTTTGTGTTGCTTTAGCAGAGATTCTTTAAAAAGTGTCAGTCGTCCAGCCTTGAGGACACACATGCATGAAGCAGCATATCAGCCTGTGGTTATCGGGAGTTTTGAGGAGAGGGTTTGATTTAGAGAAAATTGATTATTGATATGTTTCATGGGATGTCCCAAAGTTGGTCATCAGCAGCTCCCATTAGCTGTCTAGATTTCCTCTGTTTTCTTCACCAGCCAATCGGTTAGTGTGAGAGCGAGTGCATGTTTCCCCTGACACACATTAAGGCAGCGATTGTGTATTTTTGAACTGTACAAAGTTGTAGGGCAGCTGGATTTCCTTGGCGAGTTCATGCTCTGCCAGACCTCATAAATCTGGTATGAAGTTAAAAGGAAACCCCTTTTATCTAAAGATCTTGCTGCACTTTAGCTGCTGCCCATGCTAATATGTCCTCAAGATGGTTATTCAGGAATAGTTCATTTGTTCATGTCTGAATAAACATTAAAGCAGTGGAAATTGATCCCATGATGCCTCTGTGGGGGCAGATTGCAGAGTAGAGTGTAAACACAGTAGGTTTAAGAGTGTGTCCTTGTGGAAGAATCTGTAACATGTAAGAATCTGATCTACGCCAGGGTTTCTTAATTCTGCTTCTGGCGACCCACAGCACTGCACTATTTTAGCTATCCAGCTCGCAAAGAACGTCATAGGAAAGGTTCACAGGAACGTTATGAAAATGTGTAAAAAAGATGTAAAATAATAATTTGCATCACAGTGTTAGCTGAACATTTCTTACACAGTGTTTCCAGGTAGAACAAAAACTTCAGTTTATCTGTCACACTGTTATTAGACCGTTTCTTACACAGCATTCCCAGTTAGATGAAAATTAGCATTATGGAAACAAAATAAAAATATAATAAATAAGAATTTACTAAATAAAAAAACAATACAAAAAAAAAACACTGATCAAGCTCACACTATACATAATCACACTGATATCACATTGATAAATATACATTTTCTAAATGTAAGAATTTGAGGATGTAAGGATAGAATAGAATATTTTTGAATAATTTAGAATAATAAAAAGTTTAAATTCTGAACTTGCATTGCTTTTTGAAATGTAAAAAGCTCAAATTTAATGGGATAAATGGATAAGGTCACTGTACAGCGAAATGTGTCCTCCGCATTTAACCCATCTGTGGTAGTGAACACACACTAGTGAACTAGGGGCAGTGAGTACACACACACACCCAGAGCGATGGGCAGCCAACTCCAGCGCCCGGGGAGCAGAGAGGGTAAAGGACCTTGCTCAAGGGCCAAACAGTGGCAGCTTGCCGAGCCCGGGAATCGAACCCACAACCCTGTTGTCGATAGCCCAGCGATCTAATCGCTGAGCCACCACTGCCTGATAGGGATAAATGTTTTAAAAAAAAACAACAACTTGACAAGTTGCAAAATCATAGCGTTCTACTAACCAACAGTTTCCAGCTGGGCTATAATCAGAAGATGAGCTTGACTGTGGTGTGTTGAGAGAATTAAAGAAAGTCTGAAACACAGTGAAGAAACCCCAGAGGTAACACGACTAACTGAGACATCGGACTGGAACAGGATAGATTGTCTCTGAGATTATGTGTGGACACCTCCTATATTAACTTTGAAGAAAGAACTGAGTTGTGGTCTGAGATCTAATATTGTCCACCTTAGTTGCAAAGAAATCCATAAAGCTATAAATCTCAGTTCCTCTGAGGTCTCCCTACAAGGCTGACACTGAAGCCCTAGAACATGGTCAGTGGTAGAAAAAAAAAAAACACCAGAAATTGCCACCATGACTGTCAGTGAGGTTATAAAAATACAAGGACCTTGCTTGTGGGATCTTGATGTTAATGAATAGACCTTCTGCTTATTCTAATGAACCAGACTGTGAATTATAAAGCTTGATTTCTATTTTTTGTATCTCAGAGATTCAGTTGGTTCACAGCTAATATGTAAGCCCAGGAGCGAATCAAGCGGATCCACAGATTCCACAGGTTCAATCGTAACAGAAGGTCTGGAATGATATGCTTACTGATCTGAAGTTACATCTTACTGGTTTTCCAGCCCAAGGATTAAGCCTTATAATTTGAGCCCAAACCTAAGCCTAATTAAGCCTGAAAATCCATCCTTAAAGTTTTTGAAAGCATATTCTGACGAGAGAAATTAGACAATTTAGAAATCCCATTTTTAAATCCCAAAGGACATATGCTGGAAAAATAGGACGTATGGTACACTGTTAAAAATAGGAGTTCCTTGGGGAACTTATGGAGGTTCTTCAGTTTAAACTGTGGAGGAATCTCGTAAGGTGCTTTGAGGAACCTTCAATGAACCTTTTTCATCTAAAACATTTTCCTGAAGGTTCCTCAAAGCACTTTAAGAGGTTTCAAATCGAAGAACCTCCAAAATTCCTCAAGGATTTTATACTTTTAACAGTGTACTTTACTTTAGCCTGGAACCTGTATTACCCTGATAGCTAGCACTGTCTAATATGCTGTTCAGCTCATTTTGCCGGTGATAAAAATGTGCAGTGCTGGTGTAAAAAAACAGCGCGTTGGTTCTGTTAGTGTTACTTAATCAGCGACAAGTCAAGATTCCCCTCCCTATTCAGTGTATTTATATGTGTGTTACTACAGACGGCAATTCCTAATCTGCCGACTAAATACCAGCAGTTTATTTGTTGTCTGCATTAGATCCAAGGGATGGTAAACCCTGTAGATAGGTTGGACACTAAGTTGCTACATATTGCTACAGCAGTAAAAAAAAACATTGACAAACTCTCCAGCAAAAGACCATCAGGTAGATAGTAAGAAAATGAGATGAATTTAAAGTATTGCGTCCTTAGAACCAGAACAACAGCCAGTTATTTGATTTCCTCATTAAATCATGGATTGACCTTAGCTGAACAATCCACTGACAGCAGTACCATTGAATACTGAGGTTTGTGCTGCACAGGCAGGCTTTCTAAAGTAGTAGGATTAAGGAACAGGGAGTGGAGAACGTTTCAACCCGTCCCAGTATATGACAGCAAGGCTACCCCCTCAGCCAATCCGGCACGCTTTCTCAAAATAGCTGTACCCCAGTGGGAAAACAGCAATTAAAGCATACCCCATGTTGATGCCAGGTTTCTGGTACAGAGATGATGTCCACATTTATTCAAGTGTGTGATCCTGAAAGAGCTGTGATTCATTATTAAGAGAAAGGGGACTAAAAAGCTCATAAGATGACAGAAGAGAATTAATTCTGGTCCGTTCTCAGGAGAGAAGCAAAAGACTTGGAGACTTTGGAGTTTAACGCCTGCATTTAAGCACAGAGAAACATGGTGAAAACTGGCACACCACAAATCCAGGGGTGGAAAATACTTAACTGTAACTAGTAACTGTACTTTACCACTGTATTATTTACAGTGGATTCTTTTCTGACCTTCAAAGGCTATGACTGTGTCTCTTTCTCACGTCAATCAGTCAAGTTCCTGTGGATTTTACTGCTCTTGATTATTTTACTCTTTGGATCTGGTGTTCATTCCTGGAGATGGGGGTGAAGTAATGTGGTGTTGAGGAGAGGGGGTGAAGTAATGTGGTGTTGAGGAGATGGGGGTGGAGTTATGGGGTGTTGAGAAGATGGGGTGAAGTAATGGGGTGTTGAGGAGATGGGGTGAAGTAATTGGGTGTTGAGGAGATGGGGTGAAGTAATGGGGTGTTGAGGAGATGGGGTGGAGTAATTGATTATTGTAGTGATGGGGTGGAGTAATGGGAAGTTGAGGACATGGGGTGGAGTAATGGGGAGTTGAGGACATGGGGTGGAGTAATGGGGAGTTGGGGAGATGGGGTTAAGCATTGTGTTCTTGAGGAGATGGGGTGAAGTAATGGGGTGTTGAGATGGGGTGAAGTAATTAATTGTTTCGGTGATAGTGTGGAGTAATGGGGAGTTGGGGAGATGGGGTTAAGCAGTGGGTTGTTGATGAGATGGGGTGGAGTAATGGGGGTTAAGAAGGTGGAGTGAAGTAGTGGGTTGTTGAGGAGATGGGGTGAAGTAATTGATTGTTGCAGTGATGGGGTGGAATAGTGGGCATTAAGGAAATGGGGTGGAGTAATGGGGAGTTGAGGAAATGGGGTGGAGTAATGGGGAGATAAGGAAATGGGGTGTTGAGGAGATGGGGTAAAGCAGTGGGTTGTTGAGGAGATGGGGTGGAGTAATGGGGTGTTGAGGAGATGGGGTAAAGCAGTGGGTTGTTGATGAGATGGGGTGGAGTAATGGGGTGTTGAGAAGGTGGAGTGAAGTAGTGGGTTGTTGAGGAGATGGGGTGAAGTAATTGATTGTTGCAGTGATGGGGTGGAATAGTGGGCATTGAGGAAATGGGGTGGAGTAATGGGGAGTTGAGGAAATGGGGTGGAGTAATGGGGAGATAAGGAAATGGGGTGGAGTAATGGGGTGTTGAGGAGATGGGGTAAAGCAGTGGGTTGTTGAGGAGATGGGGTGGAGTAATGGGGTGTTGAGGAGATGGGGTAAAGCAGTGGGTTATTGAGGAGATGGGGTGGAGTAATGGGGTGTTGAGAAGGTGGAGTGAAGTAGTGGGTTGTTGAGGAGATGGGGTGAAGTAATTGATTATTGTAGTGATGGGGTGGAGTAATGGGAAGTTGAGGACATGGGGTGGAAAAATGGGGAGATGGGGTTAAGCAGTGGGTTGTTGAGGAGATGGGGTGGAGTAATGGGGAGGTAAGGAAATGGGGTGGAGTAATGGGGAGTTGGGGAGATGGAGAAGTTGGAGTAACGTTGTGATGAGGAGTGTCTTGTGAAGTGACTGACAGGAGTGTAAACACAGACAAGGCTCTGTCTGGGGAGCAGCTTTTATCATGTGTTTAGAAATATGCTGATTCCATTTGTGAAATCATTATTATTTTATTATATTCTACACATTTCACCATTTATTAGTAATTAATATTGGTAAGAAAAGGAGGGAAATCAGTTGATGTACTAAATCATTTTATAACCAGATGTTTCTTTATAACATTGTAATAATGCTGCTGCGTGAGTTAGTCAGTCCAGTCGCTGCAGATATGAATGTACTTTTTTTTATTAAAAAGTCCAATTAAATTCATATCAGCGTGAATTAAAACCGCCCACAACTGTGATCATTTATTTTGGTGTAATGATTGTGCCCATTAGTCACCACATCACTCACCGCTGTATCGCACAACACAAAATGAGATGGACTCCGTCTGAGAGTGTCCTTTTCTTTACATTTCCGTTTCACTTTTCTATACCTGAATGTGTCTACATATAGAAACCTGACTTTCATTCAGGTATCTTCTCCCACACTTCATCCTTCTACTTATAACTGAGGAATACTTTGGCTAAATACACACATTAAATACACACATTTGGATAAATACACACATTTACAGTACGGTACGGTTTCTCTGGACTCGTTCCACTCCCGCATAAATGCCTATGTTCACACCCTATTAACTTTTATAAAGTCATATTAATCTGCATAAAATGTGAAAGATGCCTCAAAGATACAAAGTTTTCCCAGAGAAGGGAAAAGAACTCTTACATTTTTTTTAATTATTCAAATTTTATTATTTTATTCCAAATCATTCACACACACACACACACACACATATATATATATATATATATATATATATATATATATATATATATATATATATATATAGCTTGTCTAGCTAGAAGTATTGCCAATAGAAGTATTGCCAATAGAATAGGACTCTCTTGAACAAAAAGGCATGAACCTATGGGCAACATGCCTAATGCTATGCATGCCAGGCGTTTGGTTACTAAGATCTGTGTAGCGTCACAGAATTCACACCTATATTATTTGAATCTCCCTCTTAGTGGCTAATATTAATAGAGCAGATAAACTACTCACTGTGAGACCCTGCCAGGCTACAGGACAGCCTCCACACTATGGGGGTTAGTTTACCACCCTGTTACAGCTAAGCTTCCTCAGAGAAACAATTGGGAAAGTCTGTATGACAGTTCACACAGTACACAAACAGCTTATCTAGTCCCTGTAGAGAAGTATTGCCAATAGAATAGGACTCTCCGGAACAAAAAACCATGAACCTACGGGCAATATTCCTAATGCGAGGCGTGGGCTAGAGTAGCCTAAATTCCCCCAGCACTGGGCTGTGGAGCAGTGGAACTGTATTCTCAGGAATGATGGAACTCCATCCAGTACTTTTGGGATGCGGTGGTGAGGTGGTGGGGTGGTGATTATCTAACGTCTAATGACTATCTAGCAACTTCACCAATGCTCTTGTCAATGAATCCAATCAAATTCTCACAGCAATGCTCTGGAATCTAGTAGATTCAGTAGAGATAAAAAAGAGGGTATACACTGAATGTATTTATAACATTAAATGTATATTAAATCTTTTAATATTTAGCATATTAATAACTTTCAAGAGAAACCAAACCATCAGTGTTGTAAAAGAGTGTTGCACTACAAACACTAAACACAGTGCATCTGGTTCTTGTACGTAACTGTATGTTGCAGTTCCAATGTTGCTGTATTGTCCAGTCCAATGTCAGTTAGGTCAGAAAGCTGTATTGGAGGAGAGTAGGGCACTCACTAACACAGGGTCAAATCTAAAACCTGTAGTCTTCTTGTGTTTCCATGGCAACATCATGTTGTTAGATATCGGACAGCCATTTCTCAGTTCGCTATGAAGGAAAGGCCTATTCACACCCAGTGCGATGTGTTTTTTGTCTAAACACTCTGAATTACCTTTTGTGCTCTTTGATCGGGGCTAGAAACTTCATAGCTCTCATAGAGCTCCACTCTTGTGTGTTCTGTTCTCCCTGCCTGCTTTTGGTTGCTGATAAACGTGTTGTAGTGGTTTCGCCACGTCTTTTTAACATCAACTACAAACGAAACAAAGACGCGGGCATTCATTAGCGAGAGACGCAATAGCTGGCGGACAGACTGTGGTGCCTCATTTGTGTAAAATCCTGCAATATGACCATACACATGTGTACAACTTGAGCTCAGATTATGATGGGTGCAGTTTGTCAGTTTCTTCAGCCTGTTTTTGTCATAAGTGTGTTTGGTTACTGAGATCTGTGTAGCGTCACAGAATTCACGTCTATATTTTTTAAATCTCACTCTCGTGGCTAATAATAATAGAGCAGATAAACTACTTACTGTGAGACCCTGCCAGGCTACAGGACAGCCTCCACACTGGGGGGTTAGCTTACCACCCTGTTACAGCTAAGCTTCCTAAGAGAAACGATGGGGGAAGTTCATATTCTCTCATGCACGTTCAAAACAGTTCAATTCATTAAAAATTTTGTAATCTTTTTGAATCATAGGTGTGTTTGATTGCAGACTTGTGGATTTAGGTCAGAATTCACTCCTATATTGTTTGAACTGTCTTCACGGTGGCTATAATAGAGCACTATCTGGAAGTAAAATAACTCACAGTGAGAGCTAGACAGGCTAAAGTACAGCCTCCACACTAAGGGGTTAGTTACAGCTTATGCACAGATTAATCAGAAATTGTATTATTACATTTTGATCAACAGGATTTTTTTGTATACTACTAACTTGGGTGTTTTGTGAAGCGTCCAGCACGGTTTAAATAGAAAACACTATATGATAGAAATATGATAAAACACTAAAACACAAAAATGGCCTAAATGCTTTCCTCAAACCCCATTTTGACAATACTCTATCAATGGTGATCAGAAGTTGTTTACGTTACCATTACGGTTGCGATTTCACAGATCTTTAGGGTTTACTGGTGTTTTGTTATCTAAGCCCAGTCGTAGATACAAGCATCCGGCGCCCATCGTCTCTCCGCTCCGGTGGCTGGCTACGGGCTGTGCCGATAGAGTGAGGTACGAGTCGGTGGCGAGCAGCAGATCTCCCTGGCTACAGTGTAGTGTCAGAACCTCCCATCCGTCCCAGCACCCAGCCACTATATTCAGGGGTGAAGCGGAGAGGTGACGGGTGCCTCGCCATGTTAGCCTCGTGATTGGTCAGGGGTATGCTGGCGTAAACCTGCCTATTCTGCATGTAGAGGACAGCGATACTGGTGAAATTCAGCAGACATTTATGAGACTTTGGGAAGATCTTCAAAAGCATTATTTGGACATTTACACTGGGAGCCCTGAGGAGCCAGATTCACCTTATTAGGAAGAAAACCCAGGTTCCCAGGTGCCCTTAAATTCACTATGTATATGAGATGCTGTGACTAGTATGCACAGTCATTACACAATGATGGAAAGCATCTAAATGCACAGGTAAAGCATCTATATTTAATCACTCTGTTAAAGTATTTTCTTTTTACTTAATAATAATTTGGATGTAATAGTTACTGGACCTGTATATGGATACTTTCTAGTATGTATTCTCACTCCTAGTTCTTCCACTTTGGACTGAATAATATGTTGGCAAGATTCCCACGCTTACAGTACAGTGCGGTTCCTCTGGACTTTTTCCACCCCTGCATAAATCTCCATGTCCACAGCTTTATTCATTTGTGCTATTAAGCCATAGGGCACTAAACTGAACCAGCGTGACCAAAGTAAACACTATAGTAAACGGTATTATCATTCAACACAGGCTGATCTGTTATTCAACTTTCAAGAGAAACCAAACCATCACTTAGGTCAGAAAAGTATGTTGGAGGAGAGTGGAGCACAAGCTAACATGGGGTAAAATGTGCCAGATTGTTAATGTAGTTAAACAGATTCCAGCTGAATCTTCCTGTGTTTCCATAGCAACATCATGTTGATAGAAATCGGACAGATATTTCTCATTTCATGTTGAAGGAAAGGGCTATTCACACCCAGTGCGATGTGTTTTTGTCTATGAATTACATGCTGTGCTCTTTAAACGGGGCTAGCAACTTCATAGCTCTCATAGAGTTCCACTCGTTCTTTTTCTGTGCTTCCTGTTCACGTCTGGCTTCTTGTTTTCCTTATTTCGTGTTGAAAATGTTGCGGAGATATCTTTTTAACCCCTTAAAAAGCCTATGAACTATGTCCAAAAGTGGTATTACAAACTTCTCTTACCTAAGAATAGCCCCGCCAGTTTGTAGAGACGTCCCTGTAGTTACTGAGTAATATGCATTGATGTGTAATAAGCTTAGGAGCGTTAATATCTGTGAAGAAACTATAGGTTTGCATGTCAGAGGTTAACATTATCGATTATATCAGAAGTTAGAAAAACACGAGTGTTCCTTAACAAAGGAAGCAGAAGTTGGCAGATTTCTGTGGGCATGAACAGACAGACTGTATACAGTCACTGTACTGACTGTCATCCCCAGCCTTTCAGTTATAGACTTTAAAGCAGCGTAATGTCTAATCTTACATTAAAATAGCAGCTTTAGAATCATGTTGATGCTCCACTGGTTGTAATAATGGCGTCTCTATCATTGGATCTCATATGCGTCATGTCGTCTCATAACTTCTGCACTATGGAACTTTGGTGAAGCTTCGCAAGAACTCTCGCAAGAATTGTGTAATGCTGCGTAACCCAAGTCATATTTGTGTAAAGTCCTGTAATATCACACTACCGCCTCTGTCCACATGCTTCTTACATTTTAGATGTCCATGAGGGGGCGCTCATGTTATGATATGTATTTACTGAAGTGGAGTAGAAGTGAATTACACTCCTCAGCTGTTGGTGGAGCCTATTGTCACATAATGCTGCTTTAACTTTTGCATGTTTAAAGTCAGCATGATGCTTGTCGTATAAGCAAGATGAGCTATTTTGCCAGCCTCTTAATGTTTATTGGATTGAGCTGCAGATCTCTGATTGGTCAGTCTGATGCACAAAAGTCTAGCTCTGATTAAGTGTGTTTGATGCTGACTATAAGTCACAGAAATCACTCCCACACTACAGGACAAAAGTTTTGGAACACCTGCTCATTCGTTGTTTTTTCTGAAATCAAGGATATTAAAAGGTGTTTATGCTGATGTTTGCTGGAGTAACGGTCTCTACTGCCCAGGGAGGGCTTTCTACAAAATTGTGGATCATTACTGTAAAGATTTGATTGCGTTAGACAAGAGCGTTAGTGGGATCAGAATGTTAGATGATCAGCCCCCCCACCTTGTCCCCAACTCCCTAGCTCATCTTGAATATATTAGATGGAGCACCAACCATCATTCCAGAGAACACAACTCCACTGCTTCACAGCTCAGTGCTGGGGGGCTTTATACCCCTCTAGCTCACGGCTGGCATTAGACATGGACATTAGACATTAGACAAGCTGTGTGTGCATTTGCACATCTGTGTTTGCAATTAAAACAACTGAATGCATCACTAAGAAGGGTGTCCACAAACATTTGGACATAATGTGTGTTATCTGAGCCTTCCTCTTGGTGGCTGAGAACCATTTTGAAGCAGATCAACAACTCACAGTCTAACCTCCTCACTAGGGGGTTCGTTTACCACCCTGTTACGGCTAAGAGAAGCCCATACCCCCTCATACACTTTTAAAACTTGAGCTTTTAGTTCATTTTGATATCGTCTCTTCTACTTTGTGGTAGAAATAAATGTTGTATTTGATTTCATTTGACACAGGCGTCCTCACAGTAGACAAATTTACTGGATTTTTCTGTATTTCCTTTGGATCGTCCCTCACTGGTAAACACTATTGATAAGGACCTCTGCAGGAGCTGGGATTGATCGAAACAGTGGTGTCTCAATAACACTAATGACGAAAACAGCACTAAAAAAGCCATTGTGTGTCGTGTGTGTTTGTGTGTGTGTCTAATTCTCTCATTTTTTCCTCCCAGCCCTTTGTCGGAGGTTGCCTCTGATTCCCCGAGGTTGTAATATCATGACGCTCGTTACAGCGGCATTAGCCGCCACGGGGCTCTGAGGCGGGGACGCTCAAACAAACGAATAAATTAGCATGTGTTATAATTGCTGGAGTGCTGTGTCCTGCGTTGGGCCTGTCAAGGGAGGGGAGAGTGAAAGCCAAGGTCAGGGATAGAGGGAAACGTGGGGATTGGCGCAGTTCAGCAGGGCCTGTAGCCATGGAGCCGCACAGCGGACGCCGAGCGAGGCACGCAATTACTGCACAAACATTACAGCAAGAGAGAGAGACACTAACAGGCAGTGAGAGAGAGGGAGAGAGAGAGAGAGAGAGAGAGAGAGTGTGGGAGAGAGACGTGGAGATTGAAATGTTTTAAGGGCGCAGAATGAAGGTGTTTAAAAACACAGAGTTTAGCACAGAGAGGAGCCGCGGTGAGGTCGCTCCTCATCTACGCTTCGCTGGTAACCATGGCAATAATTAGAGACTACTGTAGCAACGCTGTAAGCAGGGGCAGAGGGGTCAGAGAAAAAAAAAGAGAGAGAGAGGGAGAGAGAGAGAGAGGGGAAGGGAGGGAGAGAGAGAGAGAGGGGAAGGGAGGGAGAGAGAGAGAGAGAGAGAGAGAGAGAGAGAGAGAGAGAGAGAGAGAGAGAGAGAGAGAGAGGTATACAGAGAGAGAGAGGGGAAGGAAGAGAGAGAGAGAGAGAAAGCGAGAGAGAGAGGGGAGTAGACAGAGAGGGAGCCAGTGGGAGGAAGCGAGAGAGTGAGTGAGTGAGAGAGGGAGAGAGAGAGAGAGAGAGAGAGAGAGAGAGAGAGATATTGAGTGAGAGACTATTTCTTCTCCTGGTTTCTCTCCCACTGTATTTCTCCATCTCTCTCTATATATCTCTCTCTATCTCTCTCCCTGTCCCTCTCTGTATCTCTCTCTCCCCTCTTTCTATCTCCCTCTCTCTCCCCCCCCCCCCCCCCCCCCTTGTTCCTCCTGTGCTGGGGACGATGGTCATGATGTTGGAGCTGCAGGCTTGTGTTGTCATGGAAACAGTGAGTCCTTGTGCTGTCCTCCCCTCTGTGCTCAGCTTTGGTCCGTTCCTCCGGCTGCTCCAGCTCTGCGCTCAGCTCTGGACTGTACCAGCGCCACACACACATGGGTTCATCAGCAGGAGAACAATACACACACACACACACACACACACACACACACAAATGCATACCTTTAATGTAACTCTAAATAAATTAGTCACAGACAGCAGCAGCCCTGGCAGCAGTCAGAGTGTGAGTTGGGTAGCATTAAGGACTGTCCCTGAGGAAAAGCTCCCTCCCTCTCTCTCTGTCTATCTTTATCTATCTTTATGTCTCTCTCTTAGTTTCTCCTCTCCCTCTCTCACTGTCCCTGTATCTCTCTTTCTTTCTCTCTTCTTTCCACCTCTGTGTCTCCGGCTATGTGTCTCTCTTCCTTCTGGCTGTAATAGAGCCCTGTTTTAGGCAGATAAGCATCTTACAGCGAGAGCTAACCTGGCCATAATATAGCCTCCTCACTGGGGGGTTAGTTTCTCCCCAGACAAACAATGGGAGAGGTCCATATTTCCTCATGTTCGGAAGTTTTTATGCACAGATTCATCAGAAACCGATGCAGAAAGTTATATTTTAATGATGATATATAATATATGGGCATATATGGGATATAAAAACTACAACAGATAGTTAATAGTGGTGATATTAATAGTGGCAGATAGTTATGAGTCCATTTAGGTTTTAACAAGGTTGTAAGTTTTTTTAGGTTAGGTTTTAAAATCTTGTCGCTGAATGCAATCAGATACTCACAGCAATGCTCCTTCAAAATCTAGTCGAAAAAGCTAAACCTTCCCTGGACAGTAGAGACAGTTCCAACAAAAGCTAGATAAACTATTTTTAATATCCTTGACTTCAGAAGAAACAATGAATGAGCAGGTGTCCAAATACTTTTGGTCCATATAATGTACGTACAGTGGTTGAGTGTAGTGTGGGACACTCTGGAATTTCTCCTTTATTGTATCTTCAGTTGATGGGATGTTAGGAACTGTGTGTGTGTGAGATGTGTGTATCTGAAACATGAGGAGAGAAAGGGCTGCTCTGTTTCTGTGTTTCCTGAGCAGCCTGGTCTCTATCTCTAAGTTGTGAACACGAAGTCTTAGGGCTGGGCGATATGGTAAAGATATTATATCACGATATTTCAAAACATTTTTATGATATTCATCATGACAGACGTATTCACAGACAAAACTACCATTTAAATACAGTGATTTCTATTCGATTTATTCATCTGCTGCTCTTCATCCAGTTACACCACTGTAATTACACTGTTGGTAGTGAAACATGCAGTTAATCACTGTTCTTAAAGCACTGACCATATCCTCGAAATACT